>NW_025958492.1:0-40587 GCF_023159225.1 Perognathus longimembris pacificus | reverse complement strand
AACTCCCCAAAAGAATCTGGATTGTGGTGAGGGAACAGAGAAAAAAGCTCATTTAGGACCTGCACTTACGAAGGGGGTAGGCAGCTGTATATCAGGGAGTAAACCTTCTGAGAATAAAAACAGCTGGAGCTTGTTAAGGTAATTACACAGGGGAAAGGATAATGTACTGGGAACTCCTCAGAAGAATCTGATTTGTGGTGAGGGCAGAGAGACAAAAGCTCATTTAGGAACGACATGAACATGCTGCGTAGGTAGCTGTTTATCAGTAAATATCTCCACTGAGATTAAGAAAAGCAGTAGCTTAATAAATTAAGTACTTCCTGGTATGGTTACTGTACTGGTAACTCCCAAAAGAATCTGGATTGTGGTGAGGGAACAGAGAAAAAAGCTCATGTCGGACCTGCACTTACGAAGGGGGTAGGCAGCTGTATATCAGGGAGTAAACCTTCTGAGAATAAAAACAGCTGGAGCTTGTTAAGGTAATTACACAGGGGAAAGAATAATGTACTGGGAACTCCTCAGAAGAATCTGATTTGTGGTGAGGGCAGAGAGATAAAAGCTCATTTAGGAACGGACATGGACATGCTGCGTAGGTAGCTGTTTATCAGTAAATATCTCCACTGAGATTAAGAAAAGCAGTAGCTTAATAAATTAAGTACTTCCTGGTATGGTTACTGTACTGGTAACTCCCCAAAAGAATCTGGATTGTGGTGAGGGAACAGAGAAAAAAGCTCATTAGGACCTGCACTTACGAAGGGGGTAGGCAGCTGTATATCAGGGAGTAAACCTTCTGAGAATAAAACAGCTGGAGCTTGTTAAGGTAATTACACAGGGGAAAGAATAATGTACTGGGAACTCCTCAGAAGAATCTGATTTGTGGTGATGGGATAGAGATAAAAGCTCATTTAGGAACGACATGAACATGCTGCGTAGGTAGCTGTTTATCAGTAAATATCTCCACTGAGATTAAGAAAAGCAGTAGCTTAATAAATGAAGTACTTCCTGGTATGGTTACTGTACTGGTAACTCCCCAAAAGAATCTGGATTGTGGGGAGGGAACAGAGAAAAAAGCTCATTTAGGACCTGCACTTACGAAGGGGGTAGGCAGCTGTATATCAGGGAGTAAACCTTCTGAGAATAAAAACAGCTGGAGCTTGTAAGGTAATTACACAGGGGAAAGGATAATGTACTGGGAACTCCTCAGAAGAATCTGATTTGTGGTGAGGGCAGAGAGATAAAAGCTCATTTAGGAACGACATGAAATGCTGCGTAGGTAGCTGTTTATCAGTAAATATCTCCACTGAGATTAAGAAAAGCCGTAGCTTAATAAATTAAGTACTTCCTGGTATGGTTACTGTACTGGTAACTCCCCCAAAGAATCTGGATTGTGGTGAGGGAACAGAGAAAAAAGCTCATTATGACCTGCACTTACGAAGGGGGTAGGCAGCTGTATATCAGGGAGTAAACCTTCTGAGAATAAAAACAGCTGGAGCTTGTTAAGGTAATTACACAGGGGAAAGGATAATGTACTGGGAACTCCTCAGAAGAATCTGATTTGTGGTGAGGGCAGAGAGATAAAAGCTCATTTAGGAACGACATGAACATGCTGCGTAGGTAGCTGTTTATCAGTAAATATCTCCACTGAGATTAAGAAAAGCAGTAGCTTAAAAAATTAAGTACTTCCTGGTATGGTTACTGTACTGGTAACTCCCCAAAAGAATCAGGATTGTGGGGAGGGAACAGAGAAAAAAGCTCATTTAGGACCTGCACTTACGAAGGGGGTAGGCAGCTGTATATCAGGGAGTAAACCTTCTGAGAATAAAAACAGCTGGAGCTTGTTAAGGTAATTACACAGGGGAAAGGATAATGTACTGGGAACTCCTCAGAAGAATCTGATTTGTGGTGAGGGCAGAGAGATAAACGCTCATTTAGGAACGACATGAACATGCTGCGTAGGTAGCTGTTTATCAGTAAATATCTCCACCGAGATTAAGAAAAGCAGTAGCTTAATAAATTAAGTACTTCCTGGTATGGTTACTGTACTGGTAACTCCAAAAAGAATCTGGATTGTGGTGAGGGAACAGAGAAAAAAGCTCATTAAGACCTGCACTTACGAAGGGGGTAGGCAGCTGTATATCAGGGAGTAAACCTTCTGAGAATAAAAACAGGTGGAGCTTGTTAAGGTAATTACACAGGGGAAAGGATAATGTACTGGGAACTCCTCAGAACAATCTGATTTGTGGTGAGGGCAGAGAGATAAAAGCTCATTAATGAACGACATGAACATGCTTCGTAGGTAGCTGTTTATCAGTAAATATCTCCACTGAGATTAAGGAAAGCAGTAGCTTAATAAATTAAGTATTTCCTGGTATGGTTACTCTACTGGAAACTCCCCAAAAGAATCTGGATTGTGGTGAGGGAACAGAGAAAAAAGCTCATTTAGGACCTGCACTTACGAAGGGGGTAGGCAGCTGTATATCAGGGAGTAAACCTTCTGAGAATAAAAACAGCTGGAGCTTGTTAAGGTAATTACACAGGGTAAAGGATAATGTACTGGGAACTCCTCAGAAGAATCTGATTTGTGGTGAGGGCAGAGAGATAAAAGCTCATTTAGGAACGACATGGACATGCTGCGTAGGTAGCTGTTTATCAGTAAATATCTCCACTGAGATTAAGAAAAGCAGTAGCTTAATAAATTAAGTACTTCCTGGTATGGTTACTGTACTGGTAACTCCCCAAAAGAATCTGGATTGTGGTGAGGGAACAGAGAAAAAAGCTCATTTAGGACCTGCACTTACGAAGGGGGTAGGCAGCTGTATATCAGGGAGTAAACCTTCTGAGAATAAAAACAGCTGGAGCTTGTTAAGGTAATTACACAGGGGAAAGGATAATGTACTGGGAACTCCTCAGAAGAATCTGATTTGTGGTGATGGGAAAGAGATAAAAGCTCATTTAGGAACGACATGAACATGCTGCGTAGGTAGCTGTTTATCAGTAAATATCTCCACTGAGATTAAGAAAAGCAGTAGCTTAATAAATGAAGTACTTCCTGGTATGGTTACTGTACTGGTAACTCCCCAAAAGAATCTGGATTGTGGTGAGGGAACAGAGAAAAAAGCTCATTTAGGACCTGCACTTACGAAAGGGGTAGGCAGCTGTATATCAGGGAGTAAACCTTCTGAGAATAAAAACAGCTGGAGCTTGTTAAGGTAATTACACAGGGGAAAGAATAATGTACTGGGAACTCCTCAGAAGAATCTGATTTGTGGTGAGGGCAGAGAGATAAAAGCTCATTTAGGAACGACATGAACATGCTGCTTAGGTAGCTGTTTATCAGTAAATATCTCCACTGAGATTAAGAAAAGCAGTAGCTTAATAAATTAAGTACTTCCTGGTATGGTTACTATACTGGTAACTCCCCAAAAGAATCTGGATTGTGGTGAGGGAACAGAGAAAAAAGCTCATTTAGGACCTGCACTTACGAAGGGGGTAGGCAGCTGTATATCAGGGAGTAAACCTTCTGAGAATAAAATAAGCTGGAGCTTGTTAAGGTAATTACACAGGGGAAAGGATAATGTACTGGGAACTCCTCAGAAGAATCTGATTTGTGGTGAGGGCAGAGAGATAAAGCTCATTTAGGAACGACATGATCATGCTGCGTAGGTAGCTGTTTATCAGTAAATATCTCCACTGAGATTAAGAAAAGCAGTAGCTTAATAAATTAAGTACTTCCTGGTATGGTTACTGTACTGGTAACTCCCAAAAGAATCTGGATTGTGGTGAGGGAACAGAGAAAAAAGCTCATTTAGGACCTGCACTTACGAAGGGGGTAGGCAGCTGTATATCAGGGAGTAAACCTTCTGAGAATAAAAACAGCTGGAGCTTGTTAAGGTAATTACACAGGGGAAAGGATAATGTACTGGGAACTCCTCAGAAGAATCTGATTTGTGGTGAGGGCAGAGAGATAAAAGCTCATTTAGGAACGACATGAACATGCTGCGTAGGTAGCTGTTTATCAGTAAATATCTCCACTGAGATTAAGAAAAGCAGTAGCTTAATAAATTAAGTACTTCCTGGTATGGTTACTGTACTGGTAACTCCCCAAAAGAATCTGGATTGTGGTGAGGGAACAGAGAAAAAAGCTCATGTCGGACCTGCACTTACGAAGGGGGTAGGCAGCTGTATATCAGGGAGTAAACCTTCTGAGAATAAAAACAGCTGGAGCTTGTTAAGGTAATTACACAGGGGAAAGAATAATGTACTGGGAACTCCTCAGAAGAATCTGATTTGTGGTGAGGGCAGAGAGATAAAAGCTCATTTAGGAACGACATGAACATGCTGCGTAGGTAGCTGTTTATCAGTAAATATCTCCACTGAGATTAAGAAAAGCAGTAGCTTAATAAATTAAGTACTTCCTGGTATGGTTACTGTACTGGTAACTCCCCAAAAGAATCTGGATTGTGGTGAGGGAACAGAGAAAAAAGCTCATTTAGGACCTGCACTTACGAAAGGGGTAGGCAGCTGTATATCAGGGAGTAAACCTTCTGAGAATAAAACAGCTGGAGCTTGTTAAGGTAATTACACAGGGGAAAGGATAATGTACTGGGAACTCCTCAGAAGAATCTGATTTGTGGTGAGGCCAGAGAGATAAAAGCTCATTTAGGAACGACATGATCATGCTGCGTAGGTAGCTGTTTATCAGTAAATATCTCCACTGAGATTAAGAAAAGCAGTAGCTTAATAAATTAAGTACTTCCTGGTATGGTTACTGTACTGGTAACTCCCAAAAGAATCTGGATTGTGGTGAGGGAACAGAGAAAAAAGCTCATTTAGGACCTGCACTTACGAAAGGGGTAGGCAGCTGTATATCAGGGAGTAAACCTTCTGAGAATAAAAACAGCTGGAGCTTGTTAAGGTAATTACACAGGGAAAGGATAATGTACTGGAACTCCTCAGAAGAATCTGATTTGTGGTGAGGGCAGAGAGATAAAAGCTCATTTAGGAACGACATGAACATGCTGCGTAGGTAGCTGTTTATCAGTAAATATCTCCACTGAGATTAAGAAAAGCAGTAGCTTAATAAATTAAGTACTTCCTGGTATGGTTACTGTACTGGTAACTCCCCAAAAGAATCTGGATTGTGGTGAGGGAACAGAGAAAAAAGCTCATTTAGGACCTGCACTTACGAAGGGGGTAGGCAGCTGTATATCAGGGAGTAAACCTTCTGAGAATAAAAACAGCTGGAGCTTGTTAAGGTAATTACACAGGGGAAAGAATAATGTACTGGAACTCCTCAGAAGAATCTGATTTGTGGTGAGGGCAGAGAGATAAAAGCTCATTTAGGAACGACATGAACATGCTGCGTAGGTAGCTGTTTATCAGTAAATATCTTCACTGAGATTAAGAAAAGCAGTAGCTTAATAAATTAAGTACTTCCTGGTATGGTTACTGTACTGGTAACTCCCCAAAAGAATCTGGATTGTGGTGAGGGAACAGAGAAAAAAGCTCATTTAGGACCAGCACTTACGAAGGGGGTAGGCAGCTGTATATCAGGGAGTAACCTTCTGAGAATAAAAACAGCTGGAGCTTGTTAAGGTAATTACACAGGGGAAAGGATAATGTACTGGGAACTCCTCAGAAGAATCTGATTTGTGGTGAGGGCAGAGAGATAAAAGCTCATTTAGGAACGACATGATCATGCTGCGTAGGTAGCTGTTTATCAGTAAATATCTCCACTGAGATTAAGAAAAGCAGTAGCTTAATAAATTAAGTACTTCCTGGTATGGTTACTGTACTGGTAACTCCCCAAAAGAATCTGGATTGTGGTGAGGGAACAGAGAAAAAAGCTCATTTAGGACCTGCACTTACGAAAGGGGTAGGCAGCTGTATATCAGGGAGTAAACCTTCTGAGAATAAAAACAGCTGGAGCTTGTTAAGGTAATTACACAGGGAAAGAATAATGTACTGGGAACTTCTCAGAAGAATCTGATTTGTGGTGAGGGCAGAGAGATAAAAGCTCATTTAGGAACGACATGAACATGCTGCGTAGGTAGCTGTTTATCAGTAAATATCTCCACTGAGATTAAGAAAAGCAGTAGCTTAATAAATTAAGTACTTCCTGGTATGGTTACTGTACTGGTAACTCCCCAAAAGAATCTGGATTGTGGTGAGGGAACAGAGAAAAAAGCTCATTTAGGACCTGCACTTACGAAGGGGTAGGCAGCTGTATATCAGGGAGTAACCTTCTGAGAATAAAAACAGCTGGAGCTTGTTAAGGTAATTACACAGGGGAAAGGATAATGTACTGGGAACTCCTCAGAAGAATCTGATTTGTGGTGAGGGCAGAGAGATAAAAGCTCATTTAGGAACGACATGATCATGCTGCGTAGGTAGCTGTTTATCAGTAAATATCTCCACTGAGATTAAGAAAAGCAGTAGCTTAATAAATTAAGTACTTCCTGGTATGGTTACTGTACTGGTAACTCCCCAAAATAATCTGGATTGTGGTGAGGGAACAGAGAAAAAAGCTCATTTAGGACCTGCACTTACGAAGGGGGTAGGCAGCTGTATATCAGGGACTAAACCTTCTGAGAATAAAAACAGCTGGAGCTTGTTAAGGTAATTACACAGGGGAAAGGATAATGTACTGGGAACTCCTCAGAAGAATCTGATTTGTGGTGAGGGCAGAGAGATAAAAGCTCATTTAGGAACGACATGAACATGCTGCGTAGGTAGCTGTTTATCAGTAAATATCTCCACTGAGATTAAGAAAAGCAGTAGCTTAATAAATTAAGTACTTCCTGGTATGGTTACTGTACTGGTAACTCCCAAAAGAATCTCGATTGTGGTGAGGGAACAGAGAAAAAAGCTCATTTAGGACCTGCACTTACGAAGGGGGTAGGCAGCTGTATATCAGGGAGTAAACCTTCTGAGAATAAAAACAGCTGGAGCTTGTTAAGGTAATTACACAGGGAAAGGATAATGTACTGGGAACTCCTCAGAAGAATCTGATTTGTGGTGAGGGCAGAGAGATAAAAGCTCATTTAGGAACGACATGATCATGCTGCGTAGGTAGCTGTTTATCAGTAAATATCTCCACTGAGATTAAGAAAAGCAGTAGCTTAATAAATTAAGTACTTCCTGGTATGGTTACTGTACTGGTAACTCCCCAAAAGAATCTGGATTGTGGTGAGGGAACAGAGAAAAAAGCTCATTTAGGACCTGCACTTACGAAAGGGTCGGCAGCTGTATATCAGGGAGTAAACCTTCTGAGAATAAAAACAGCTGGAGCTTGTTAAGGTAATTACACAGGGGAAAGAATAATGTACTGGGAACTTCTCAGAAGAATCTGATTTGTGGTGAGGGCAGAGAGATAAAAGCTCATTTAGGAACGACATGAACATGCTGCGTAGGTAGCTGTTTATCAGTAAATATCTCCACTGAGATTAAGAAAAGCAGTAGCTTAATAAATTAAGTACTTCCTGGTATGGTTACTGTACTGGTAACTCCCCAAAAGAATCTGGATTGTGGTGAGGGAACAGAGAAAAAAGCTCATTTAGGACCTGCACTTACGAAGGGGGTAGGCAGCTGTATATCAGGGAGTAAACCTTCTGAGAATAAAAACAGCTGGAGCTTGTTAAGGTAATTACACAGGGGAAAGGATAATGTACTGGGAACTCCTCAGAAGAATCTGATTTGTGGTGAGGGCAGAGAGATAAAAGCTCATTTAGGAACGACATGATCATGCTGCGTAGGTAGCTGTTTATCAGTAAATATCTCCACTGAGATTAAGAAAAGCAGTAGCTTAATAAATTAAGTACTTCCTGGTATGGTTACTGTACTGGTAACTCCCCAAAATAATCTGGATTGTGGTGAGGGAACAGAGAAAAAAGCTCATTTAGGACCTGCACTTACGAAGGGGGTAGGCAGCTGTATATCAGGGACTAAACCTTCTGAGAATAAAAACAGCTGGAGCTTGTTAAGGTAATTACACAGGGGAAAGGATAATGTACTGGGAACTCCTCAGAAGAATCTGATTTGTGGTGAGGGCAGAGAGATAAAAGCTCATTTAGGAACGACATGAACATGCTGCGTAGGTAGCTGTTTATCAGTAAATATCTCCACTGAGATTAAGAAAAGCAGTAGCTTAATAAATTAAGTACTTCCTGGTATGGTTACTGTACTGGTAACTCCCAAAAGAATCTCGATTGTGGTGAGGGAACAGAGAAAAAAGCTCATTTAGGACCTGCACTTACGAAGGGGGTAGGCAGCTGTATATCAGGGAGTAAACCTTCTGAGAATAAAAACAGCTGGAGCTTGTTAAGGTAATTACACAGGGGAAAGGATAATGTACTGGGAACTCCTCAGAAGAATCTGATTTGTGGTGAGGGCAGAGTGATAAAAGCTCATTTAGGAACGACATGAACATGCTGCTTAGGTAGCTGTTTATCAGTAAATATCTCCACTGAGATTAAGAAAAGCAGTAGCTTAATAAATTAAGTACTTCCTGGTATGGTTACTGTACTGGTAACTCCCAAAAAGAATCTGGATTGTGGTGAGGGAACAGAGAAAAAAGCTCATTTAGGACCTGCACTTACGACGGGGGTAGGCAGCTGTATATCAGGGAGTAAACCTTCTGAGAATAAAAACAGCTGGAGCTTGTTAAGGTAATTACACAGGGGAAAGGATAATGTACTGGGAACTCCTCAGAAGAATCTGATTTGTGGTGAGGGCAGAGAGATAAAAGCTCATTTAGGAACGACATGAACATGCTGCGTAGGTAGCTGTTTATCAGTAAATATCTCCACTGAGATTAAGAAAAGCAGTACCTTAATAAATTAAGTACTTCCTGGTATGGTTTCTGTACTGGTAACTCCCCAAAAGAATCTGGATTGTGGTGAGGGAACAGAGAAAAAAGCTCATTTAGGACCTGCACTTACGAAGGGGGTAGGCAGCTGTATATCAGGGAGTAAACCTTCTGAGAATAAAAACAGCTGGAGCTTGTTAAGGTAATTACACAGGGGAAAGGATAATGTACTGGGAATTCCTCAGAAGAATCTGATTTGTGGTGAGGGCAGAGAGATAAAAGCTCATTTAGGAACGACATGAACATGCTGCATAGGTAGCTGTTTATCAGTAAATATCTAAACTGAGATTTAGGAAAGCAGTAGCTTAATAAATTAAATACTTCCGGGTATGGTTACTGTACTGGTAACTCCCCAAAAGAATCTGGATTGTGGTGAGGGAACAGAGAAAAAAGCTCATTTAGGACCTGCACTTACGAAGGGGGTAGGCAGCTGTATATCAGGGAGTAAACCTTCTGAGAATAAAAACAGCTGGAGCTTGTTAAGGTAATTACACAGGGGAAAGGATAATGTACTGGGAACTCCTCAGAAGAATCTGATTTGTGGTGGGGGCAGAGAGATAAAAGCTCATTTAGGAACGACATGAACATGCTGCGTAGGTAGCTGTTTATCAGTAAATATCTCCACTGAGATTAAGAATAGCAGTAGCTTAATAAATTAAGTACTTCCTGGTATGGTTACTGTACTGGTAACTCCCCAAAAGAATCTGGATTGTGGTGAGGGAACAGAGAAAAAAGCTCATTTAGGACCTGCACTTATGAAGGGGTTAGGCAGCTGTATATCAGGGAGTAAACCTTCTGAGAATGAAAACAGCTGTAGCTTGTTAAGGTAATTACACAGGGGAAAGGATAATGTACTGGGAACTCCTCAGAAGTATCTGATTTGTGGTGAGGGGAGAGAGATAAAAGCTCATTTAGGAACGACATGAACATGCTGCGTAGGTAGCTGTTTATCAGTAAATATCTCCACTGAGATTAAGAAAAGCAGTAGCTTAATAAATTAAGTACTTCCAGGTATGGTTACTGTACTGGTAACTCCCCAAAAGAATCTGGATTGTGGGGATGGAACAGAGAAAAAAGCTCATTTAAGACCTGCACTTACGAAGGGGGTAGGCAGCTGTATATCAGGGAGTAAACCTTCTGAGAATAAAAACAGCTGGAGCTTGTTAAGGTAATTACACAGGGGAAAGGATAATGTACTGGGAACTGCTCAGAAGAATCTGATTTGTGGTGAGGGCAGAGAGATAAAAGCTCATTTAGGAACGACATGAACATGCTGCGTAGGTAGCTGTTTATCAGTAAATATCTCCACTGAGATTAAGAAAAGCAGTAGCTTAATAAATTAAGTACTTCCTGGTATGGTTACTGTACTGGTAACTCCCCAAAAGAATCTGGATTGTGGTGAGGGAACAGAGAAAAAAGCTCATTTAGGACCCGCACTTACGAAGGGGGTAGGCAGCTGTATCAGGGAGTAAACCTTCTGAGAATAAAAACATCTGGAGCTTGTTAAGGTAATTAGACTGGGGAAAGGATAATGTACTGGGAACTGCTCAGAATAATCTGATTTGTAGTGAGGGCAGAGAGATAAAAGCTCATTTAGGAACGACATGAACATGCTGCGTAGGTAGGTGTTGATCAGTAAATATCTCCACTGAGATTAAGAAAAGCAGTAGCTTAATAAATTCAGTACTTCCTGGTATGGTTACTGTACTGGTAACTCCCCAAAAGAATCTGGATTGTGGTGAGGGAACAGAGAAAAAAGCTCATTTAGGACCTGCACTTACGAAGGGGGTAGGCAGCTGTATATCAGGGAGGAAACCTGAGAATAAAAACAGCTGGAGCTTGTTAAGGTAATTACACAGGGGAAAGGATAATGTACTGGGAACTGCTCAGAAGAATCTGATTTGTGGTGAGGGCAGAGAGATAAAAGCTCATTTAAGAACGACATGAACATGCTGCGTAGGTAGCTGTTTATCAGTAAATATCTCCACTGAGATTAAGAAAAGCAGTAGCTTAATAAATTAAGTACTTCCTGGTATGGTTACTGTACTGGTAACTCCCCAAAAGAATCTGGATTGTGGTGAGGGAACAGAGAAAAAAGCTCATTTAGGACCTGCACTTACGAAGGGGGTAGGCAGCTGTATATCAGGGAGTAAAACTTCTGAGAATATAAACAGCTGGAGCTTGTTAAGGTAATTACACAGGGGAAAGGATAATGTACTGGGAACTCCTCAGAAGAATCTGATTTGTGGTGAGGGCAGAGAGATAAAAGCTCATTTAGGAACGACATGAACATGCTGCGTATGTAGCTGTTTAGCAGTAAATATCTCCACTGAGATTAAGGAAAGCAGTAGCTTAATAAATTAAGTACTTCCTGGTATAGTTACTGTAATGGAAACTCCCCAAAAGAATCTGGATTGTGGTGAGGGAACAGAGAAAAAAGCTCATTTAGGACCTGCACTTACGAAGGGGATAGGCAGCTGTATATCAAGGAGTAAACCTTCTAAGAATAAAAACAGCTGGAGCTTGTTAAGGTAATTACACAGGGGAAAGGATAATGTACTGGGAACTCCTCAGAAGAATCTGATTTGTGGTGGGGGCAGAGAGATAAAAGCTCATTTAGGAACGACATGAACATGCTGCGTAGGTAGCTGTTTATCAGTAAATATCTCCACTGAGATTAAGAATAGCAGTAGCTTAATAAATTAAGTACTTCCTGGTATGGTTACTGTACTGGTAACTCCCCAAAAGAATCTGGATTGTGGTGAGGGAACAGAGAAAAAAGCTCATTTAGGACCTGCACTTATGAAGGGGTTAGGCAGCTGTATATCAGGGAGTAAACCTTCTGAGAATGAAAACAGCTGTAGCTTGTTAAGGTAATTACACAGGGGAAAGGATAATGTACTGGGAACTCCTCAGAAGTATCTGATTTGTGGTGAGGGGAGAGAGATAAAAGCTCATTTAGGAACGACATGAACATGCTGCGTAGGTAGCTGTTTATCAGTAAATATCTCCACTGAGATTAAGAAAAGCAGTAGCTTAATAAATTAAGTACTTCCAGGTATGGTTACTGTACTGGTAACTCCCCAAAAGAATCTGGATTGTGGGGATGGAACAGAGAAAAAAGCTCATTTAAGACCTGCACTTACGAAGGGGGTAGGCAGCTGTATATCAGGGAGTAAACCTTCTGAGAATAAAAACAGCTGGAGCTTGTTAAGGTAATTACACAGGGGAAAGGATAATGTACTGGGAACTGCTCAGAAGAATCTGATTTGTGGTGAGGGCAGAGAGATAAAAGCTCATTTAGGAACGACATGAACATGCTGCGTAGGTAGCTGTTTATCAGTAAATATCTCCACTGAGATTAAGAAAAGCAGTAGCTTAATAAATTAAGTACTTCCTGGTATGGTTACTGTACTGGTAACTCCCCAAAAGAATCTGGATTGTGGTGAGGGAACAGAGAAAAAAGCTCATTTAGGACCCGCACTTACGAAGGGGGTAGGCAGCTGTATCAGGGAGTAAACCTTCTGAGAATAAAAACATCTGGAGCTTGTTAAGGTAATTAGACTGGGGAAAGGATAATGTACTGGGAACTGCTCAGAATAATCTGATTTGTAGTGAGGGCAGAGAGATAAAAGCTCATTTAGGAACGACATGAACATGCTGCGTAGGTAGGTGTTGATCAGTAAATATCTCCACTGAGATTAAGAAAAGCAGTAGCTTAATAAATTCAGTACTTCCTGGTATGGTTACTGTACTGGTAACTCCCCAAAAGAATCTGGATTGTGGTGAGGGAACAGAGAAAAAAGCTCATTTAGGACCTGCACTTACGAAGGGGGTAGGCAGCTGTATATCAGGGAGGAAACCTGAGAATAAAAACAGCTGGAGCTTGTTAAGGTAATTACACAGGGGAAAGGATAATGTACTGGGAACTGCTCAGAAGAATCTGATTTGTGGTGAGGGCAGAGAGATAAAAGCTCATTTAAGAACGACATGAACATGCTGCGTAGGTAGCTGTTTATCAGTAAATATCTCCACTGAGATTAAGAAAAGCAGTAGCTTAATAAATTAAGTACTTCCTGGTATGGTTACTGTACTGGTAACTCCCCAAAAGAATCTGGATTGTGGTGAGGGAACAGAGAAAAAAGCTCATTTAGGACCTGCACTTACGAAGGGGGTAGGCAGCTGTATATCAGGGAGTAAAACTTCTGAGAATATAAACAGCTGGAGCTTGTTAAGGTAATTACACAGGGGAAAGGATAATGTACTGGGAACTCCTCAGAAGAATCTGATTTGTGGTGAGGGCAGAGAGATAAAAGCTCATTTAGGAACGACATGAACATGCTGCGTATGTAGCTGTTTAGCAGTAAATATCTCCACTGAGATTAAGAAAAGCAGTAGCTTAATAAATTAAGTACTTCCTGGTATGGTTACTGTACTGATAAATCCCCAAAAGAATCTGCATTGTGGTGAGGGAACGGAGAAAAAAGCTCATATAGGACAAGCACTTACGAAGGGGGTAGGCAGGTGTATATCAGGGAGTAAACCTTCTGAGAATAAAAACAGCTGGAGCTTGTTAAGGTAATTACACAGGGGAAAGGATATTGTACTAGGAACTCCTCAGAAGAATCTGATTTGTGGTGAGGGCAGAGAGATAAAAGCTCATTTAGGAACGACATGAACATGCTGCGTAGGTAGCTGTTTATCAGTAAATATCTCCACTGAGATAAAGAAAAGCAGTAGCTTAATAAATTAAGTACTTCCTGGTATGGTTACTGTACTGGTAACTCCCCAAAAGAATCTGGATTGTGGTGAGGGAACAGAGAAAAAAGCTCATTTAGGACCTGCACTTACGAAGGGGGTAGGCAGCTGTATATCAGGGAGTAAACCTTCTGAGAATAAAAACAGCTGGAGCTTGTTAAGGTAATTACACAGGGGAAAGGATAATGTACTGGGAACTCCTCAGAAGAATCTGATTTGTGGTGAGGGCAGAGAGATAAAAGCTTATTTACGATCGACATGAACATGCTGCGTAGGTAGCTGTTTATCAGTAAATATCTCCACTGAGATTAAGAAAAGCAGTACCTTAATAAATTAAGTACTTCCTGGTATGGTTACTGTACTGGTAACTCCTCAAAAGAATCTGGATTGTGGTGAGGGAACAGAGAAAAAAGCTCATTTAGGACCTGCACTTACGAAGGGGGTAGGCAGCTGTATATCAGGGAGTAAACCTTCTGAGAATAAAAACAGCTGGAGCTTGTTAAGGTAATTACACAGGGGAAAGGATAATGTACTGGGAACTCCTCAGAAGAATCTGATTTGTGGTGAGGGCAGAGAGATAAAAGCTCATTTAGGAACGACATGAACATGCTGCGTAGGTAGCTGTTTATCAGTAAATATCTCCACTGAGATTTAGAAAAGAAGTAGCTTAATAAATTAAGTACTTCCTGGTATGGTTACTGTACTGGTAACTCCCCAAAAGAATCTGGATTGTGGTGAGGGAACAGAGAAAAAAGCTCATTTAGGACCTGCACTTACGAAAGGGGTAGGCAGCTGTATATCAGGGAGTAAACCTTCTGAGAATAAAAACAGCTGGAGCTTGTTAAGGTAATTACACAGGGGAAGGATAATGTACTGGGAACTCCTCAGAACAATCTGATTTGTGGTGAGGGCAGAAAGATAAAAGCTCATTTAGGAACGACATGAACATGCTGCGTAGGTAGCTGTTTATCAGTAAATATCTCCACTGAGATTAAGAAAATCAGTAGCTTAATAAATTAAGTACTTCCTGGTATGGTTACTGTACTGGTAACTCCCCAAAAGAATCTGGATTGTGGTGAGGGAACAGAGAAAAAAGCTCATTTAGGACCTGCACTTACGAAGGGGCTAGGCAGCTGTATATCAGCGAGTAAACCTTCTGAGAATAAAAACAGCTGGAGCTTGTTAAGGTAATTACACAGGGGAAAGGATAATGTACTGAGAACTCCTCAGAAGAATCTGATTTGTGGTGAGGGCAGAGAAATAAAAGCTCATTTAGGAACGACATGAACATGCTGCTTAGGTAGCTGTTTATCAGTAAATATCTCCACTGAGATTTAGAAAAGAAGTAGCTTAATAAATTAAGTACTTCCTGATATGGTTACTGTACTGGTAACTCCCCAAAAGAATCTGGATTGTGGTGAGGGAACAGAGAAAAAAGCTCATTTAGGACCTGCACTTACGAAGGGGGTAGGCAGCTGTATATCAGGGAGGAAACCTTCTGAGAATAAAAACAGCTGGAGCTTGTTAAGGTAATTACACAGGGGAAAGGATAATGTACTGGGAACTCCTCAGAAGAATCTGATTTGTGGTGAGGGCAGAGAGATAAAAGCTCATTTAGGAACGACATGAACATGCTGCGTAGGTAGCTGTTTATCAGTAAATATCTCCACTGAGATTTAGAAAAGCAGTAGCTTAATAAATTACGTACTTCCTGCTATGGTTACTGTACTGTTAACTCCCCAAAAGAATCTGGATTGTGGTGAGGGAACAGAAAAAAAAGCTCATTTTGGACCTGCACTTACGAAGGGGGTAGGCAGCTGTATATCAGGGAGTAAACCTTCTGAGAATAAAAACAGCTGGAGCTTGTTAAGGTAATTACACAGGGGAAAGGATAATGTACTGGGAACTCCTCTGAAGAATCTGATTTGTCGTGAGGGCAGTGAGATAAAAGCTCATTTAGGAACGACATGAACATGCTGCGTAGGTAGCTGTTTATCAGTAAATATCTCCACTGAGATTAAGAAAAGCAGTAGCTTAATAAATTAAGTACTTCCTGGTATGGTTACTGTACTGGTAACTCCCCAAAAGAATCTGGATTGTGGTGAGGGAACAGAGAAAAAAGCTCATTTAGGACCTGCACTTACGAAGGGGGTAGGCAGCTGTATATCAGGGAGTAAACCTTCTGAGAATAAAAACAGCTGGAGCTTGTTAAGGTAATTACACAGGGGAAAGGATAATGTACTGGGAACTCCTCAGAAGAATCTGATTTGTGGTGAGGGCAGAGAGATAAAAGCTCATTTAGGAACGACATGAACATGCTGCGTAGGTAGCTGTTTATCAGTAAATATATGCACTGAGATTAAGAAAAGCAGTAGCTTAATAAATTAAGTACTTCCTGCTATGGTTACTGTACTGGTAACTCCCCCAAAGAATCTGGATTGTGGTGAGGGAACAGAGAAAAAAGCTCATTTAGGACCTGCACTTACGAAGGGGGTAGGCAGCTGTATATCAGGGAGGAAACCTTCTGAGAATAAAAACAGCTGGAGCTTGTTAAGGTAATTACACAGGGGAAAGGATAATGTACTGGGAACTCCTCAGAAGAATCTGATTTGTGGTGAGGGCAGAGAGATAAAAGCTCATTTAGGAACGACATGAACATGCTGCGTAGGTAGCTGTTTATCAGTAAATATCTCCACTGAGAATAAGAAAAGCAGTAGCTTAATAAATTAAGTACTTCCTGGTATGGTTACTGTACTGGTAACTCCCCAAAAGAATTTGGATTGTGGGGAGTTAACAGAGAAAAAAGCTCATTTAGGACCTGCACTTACGAAGGGGGTAGGCAGCTGTATATCAGGAGTAAACCTTCTGAGAATAAAAACAGCTGGAGCTTGTTAGAGGTAATTACACAGGGGAAAGGATAATGTAATGGGAACTTCTCAGAAGAATCTCATTTATGGTGAGGGCAGAGAGATAAAAGCTCATTTAGGAACGACATGAACGTGCTGCGTAGGTAGCTGTTTATCAGTAAATATCTCCACTGTGATTAAGAAAAGCAGTAGCTTAATAAATTAAGTACTTCCTGGTATGGTTACTGTACTGTTAACTCCCCAAAAGAATCTGGATTGTTGTGAGGGAACAGAGAAAAAAGCTCATTTAGGACCTGCACTTACGAAGGGGGTAGGCAGCTGTATATCAGGGAGTAAACCTTCTGAGAATAAAAACAGCTGGAGCTTATTAAGGTAATTACACAGGGGAAAGGATAATGGACTGGGAACTCCTCAGAAGAATCTGATTTGTGGTGAGGGCAGAGAGATAAAAGCTCATTTAGGAACGACATGAACATGCTGCGTAGGTAGCTGTTTATCAGGAAATATCTCCACTGAGATTAAGTAAAGCAGTAGCTTAATAAATTAAGTACTTCCTGGTATGGTTACTGTACTGGTAACTCCCCAAAAGAATCTGGATTGTGGTGAGGGAACAGAGAAAAAAGCTCATTTAGGACGTGCACTTACGAATTGGGTAGGCAGCTGTATATCAGGGAGGAAACCTTCTGAGAATTAAAACAGCTGGAGCTTGTTAAGGTAATTACACAGGGGAAAGGATAATGTACTGGGAACTCCTCAGAAGAATCTGATTTGTGGTGAGGGCAGAGAGATAAAAGCTCATTTAGGAACGACATGAACATGCTGCGTAGGTAGCAGTTTATCAGTAAATATCTCCATTGAGATTAAGAAATGCAGTAGCTTAATAAATTAAGTACTTCCTGGTATGGTTACTGTACTGGTAACTCCCCAAAAGAATCTGAATTGTGGTGAGGGAACAGAGAAAAAAGCTCATTTAGGACCTGCACTTACGAAGGGGGTAGGCAGCTGTATATCAGGGAGTAAACCTTCTGAGAATAAAAACAGCTGGAGCTTGTTAAGGTAATTACACAGGGGAAAGGATAATGTACTGGGAACTCCTCAGAAGAATCTGATATGTGGTGAGGGCAGAGAGATAAAAGCTCATTTAGGAACGACATGAACATGCTGCGTAGGTAGCTGTTTATCAGTAAATATCTCCACCGAGATTAAGAAAAGCAGTAGCTTAATAAATTAAGTACTTCCTGGTATGGTTACTGTACTGGTAACTCCCCAAAAGAATCTGGATTGTGGTGAGGGAACAGAGAAAAAGCTCATTTAGGACCTGCACTTACGAAGGGGGTAGGCAGCTGTATATCAGGGAGTAAACCTTCTGAGAATAAAAACAGCTGGAGCATGTTAAGGTAATTACACAGGGGAAAGGATAATGTACTGGGAACTCCTCAGAAGAATCTGATTTGTGGTGAGGGCAGAGAGATAAAAGCTCATTTACGAACGACATGAACATGCTGCGTAGGTAGCTGTTTATCAGTAAATATCTCCACTGAGATTAAGAAAAGCAGTAGCTTAATAAATTAAGTACTTCCTGGTATGGTTACTGTACTGGTAACTCCCCAAAAGAATCTGGATTGTGGTGAGCGAACAGAGAAAAAAGCTCATTTAGGACCTGCACTTACGAAGGGGGTAGGCAGCTGTATATCAGGGAGTAAACATTCTGAGAATAAAAACAGCTGGAGCTTGTTGAGGTAATTACACAGGGGAAAGGATAATGTACTGGGAACGCCTCAGAAGAATCTGATTTGTGGTGAGGGCAGAGAGATAAAAGCTCATTTAGGAACGACATGAACATGCTGCGTAGGTAGCTGTTTATCAGTAAATATCTCCACTGAGATTAAGAAAAGCAGTAGCTTAATAAATTAAGTACTTCTTGGTATGGTTACTGTACTGGTAACTCCCCAAAAGAATCTGGATTGTGGTGAGGGAACAGAGAAAAAAGCTCATTTAGGACCTGCACTTACGAAGGGGGTAGGCAGCTGTATATCAGGGAGTAAAACTTCTGAGAATAAAAACAGCTGGAGCTTGTTAAGGTAATTACACAGGGGAAAGGATAATGTACTGGGAACTCCTCAGAAGAATCTGATTTGTGGTGAGGGCAGAGAGATAAAAGCTCATTTAGGAACGACAAGAACATGCTGCGTAGGTAGCTGTTTATCAGTAAATATCTCCACTGAGATTAAGAAAAGCAGTAGCTTAATAAATTAAGTACTTCCTGGTATGGTTACTGTACTGGTAACTCCCGAAAAGAATCTGGATTGTTTTGAGGGAACAGAGAAAAAAGCTCATTTAGGACCTGCACTTACGAAGGGGGTAGGCAGCTGTATATCAGGTAGTAAAACTTCTGAGAATAAAAACAGCTGGAGTTTGTTAAGGTAATTACACAGGGGAAAGGATAATGTACTGGGAACTCCACAGAAGAATCTGATTTGTGGTGAGGGCAGAGAGATAAAAGCTCATTTAGGAACGACATGGACATGCTGCGTAGGTAGCTGTTTATCAGTAAATATCTCCACTGAGATTAAGAAAAGCATCAGCTTAATAAAATAAGTACTTCCTGGTATGGTTACTTTACTGGTATCTCCCCAAAAGAATCTGGATTGTGGTGAGGGAACAGAGAAAATAGCTCATTTAGGACCTGCACTTACGAAGGGGGTAGGCAGCTGTATATCAGGGAGTAAACCTTCTGAGAATAAAAACAGCTGGAGCTTGTTAAGGTAATTACACAGGGGAAAGGATAATGTACTGGGAACTCCTCAGAAGAATCTGATTTGTGGTGAGGGCAGAGAGATAAAAGCTCATTTAGGAACGACATGAACATGCTGCGTAGGTAGCTGTTTATCAGTAAATATCTCCACTGAGATTAAGAAAAGCATCAGCTTAATAAATTAAGTACTTCCTGGTATGGTCACTTTACTGGTATCTCCCCAAAAGAATCTGGATTGTGGTGAGGGAACAGAGAAAAAAGCTCATTTAGGACCTGCACTTACGAAGGGGGTAGGCAGCTGTATATCAGGGAGTAAACCTTCTGAGAATAAAAACAGCTGGAGCTTGTTAAGGAAATTACACAGGGGAAAGGACAATGTACTGGGAACTCCTCAGAAGAATCTGATTTGTGGTGAGGGCAGAGAGATAAAAGCTCATTTAGGAAAGACATGAACATGCTGCGTAGGTAGCTGTTTATCCGTAAATATCTCCACTGAGATTAAGAAAAGCATTAGCTTAATACATTAAGTACTTGCTGGTATGGTTGCTGTACTGGTAACTCCCCAAAAGAATCTGGATTGTGGTGAGGGAACAGAGAAATAAGCTCATTTATGACCTGCACTTACGAAGGGGGTAGGCAGCTGTATATCAGGGAGTAAACCTTCTGAGAATAAAAACAGCTGGTGCTTGTTAAGGTAAATACACAGGGGAAAGGATAATGTACTGGGAACTCCTCAGAAGAATCTGATTTGTGGTGAGGGCAGAGAGATAAAAGCTCTTTTAGGAACGACATGAACATGCTGCGTAGGTAGCTGTTTATCAGTAAATATCTCCACTGAGATTAAGAAAAGCAGTAGCTTAATAAATTAAATACTTCCTGGTATGGTTACTGTACTGGTAACTCCCCAAAAGAATCTGGATTGTGGTGAGGGAAAAGAGAAAAAAGCTCATTTAGGACCTGCACTTACGAAGGGGGTAGGCAGCTGTATATCAGCTAGGAAACCTTCTGAGAATAAAAACAGCTGGAGCTTGTTAAGGTAATTACACAGGGGAAAGGATAATGTACTGGGAACTCCTCAGAAGAATCTTATTTGTGGTGAGGGCAGAGAGATAAAAGCTCATTTAGGAACGACATGAACATGCTGCGTAAGTAGCTGTTTATCAGTAAATATCTCCACTGAGATTAAGAAAAGCAGTAGCTTAATAAATTAAGTACTTCCTGGTATGGTTACTGTACTGGTAACTCCCCAAAAGAATCTGGATTGTGGTGAGGGAACAGAGAAAAAAGCTCATTTAGGACCTGCACTTACGAAGGGGGTAGGCAGCTGTATATCAGGGAGTAAACCTTCTGAGAATAAAAACAGCTGGAGCTTGTTAAGGTAATTACACAGGGGAAAGGATAATGTACTGGGAACTCCTCAGAAGAATCTGATTTGTGGTGAGGGCAGAGAGATAAAAGCTCATTTAGGAACGACATGAACATGCTGCGTCGGTAGCTCTTTATCAGTAAATATCTCCACTGAGATTAAGAAAAGCAGTAGCTTAATAAATTAAGTACTTCCTGGTATGGTTACTGTACTGGTAACTCCCCAAAAGAATCTGGATTGTGGTGAGGGAACAGAGAAAAAAGCTCATTTAGGACCTGCACTTACGAAGGGGGTAGGCAGCTGTATATCAGGGAGTAAACCTTCTGAGAATAAACACAGCTGGAACTTGTTAAGGTAATTACACAGGGGAAAGGATAATGTACTGGGAACTCCTCAGAAGAATCTGATTTGTTTTGAGGTCAGAGAGATAAAAGCTCATTTAGGAACGACATGAACATGCTGCGTAGGTAGCTGTTTATCAGTAAATATCTCCACTGAGATTAAGAAAAGCAGTAGCTTAATAAATTAAGTACTTCGGGCTGGGGATATGGCCTAGTGGCAAGAGTGCCTGCCTCATATACATGAGGCCCTGGGTTCGATTCCCCAGCACCACCTATACAGAAAATGGCCAGAAGTGGCGCTGTGGCTCAAGTGGCAGAGTGCTAGCCTTGAGCAAAAGGAAGCCAGGGACAGTGCTCAGGCCCTGAGTCCAAGCCCCAGGAATGGCCAAAAAAAAAAAAAAAAAACAAAAACAAAATAAATTAAGTACTTCCTGGTATGGTTACTGTACTGGTAACTCCCCAAAAGAATCTGGATTGTGGGGAGGGAACAGAGAAAAAAGCTCATTTAGGACCTGCACTTACGAAGGGGGTAGGCAGCTGTATATAAGGGAGTAAACCTTCTGAGAATAAAAACAGCTGGAGCTTGTTAAGGTAATTACACAGGGGAAAGGATAATGTACTGGGAACTCCTCAGAAGAATCTAATTTGTGGTGAGGGCAGAGAGATAAAAGCTCATTTAGGAACGACATGACCATGCTGGGTAGGTAGCTGTTTATCAGTAAATATCTCCACTGAGATTAAGAAAAGCAGTAGCTTAATAAATTAAGTACTTCCTGGTATGGTTACTGTACTGGTTACTCCCCAAAAGAATCTGGATTGTGGTGAGGGAACAGAGAAAAAAGCTCATTTAGGACCTGCACTTACGAAGGGGGTAGGCAGCTGTATATCAGGGAGTAAACCTTCTGAGAATAAAAACAGCTGGAGCTTGTTAAGGTAATTACACAGGGGAAAGGATAATGTACTGGGAACTCCTCAGAAGAATCTGATTTGTGGTGAGGGCAGAGAGATAAAAGCTCATTTAGGAACGACATGAACATGCTGCGTAGGTAGCTGTTTATCAGTAAATATCTCCACTGAGATTAAGAAAAGCAGTAGCTTAATAAATTAAGTACTTCCTGGTATGGTTACTGTACTGGTAACTCCCCAAAAGAATCTGGATTGTGGTGAGGGAACAGAGAAAAAAGCTCATTTAGGACCTGCACTTACGAAGGGGGTAGGCAGCTGTATATCAGGGAGTAAAACTTCTGAGAATAAAAAATGCTGGAGCTTGTTAAGGTAATTACACAGGGGAAAGGATAATGTACTGGGAACTCCTCAGAAGAACCTGATTTGTGGTGAGGGCAGAGAGATAAAAGCTCATTTAGGAACGACATGAACATGCTGCGTAGGTAGCTGTTTATCACTAAATATCTCCACTGAGATTAAGAAAAGCAGTAGCTTAATAAATTAAGTACTTCCTGGTGTGGATACTGTACTGGTAACTCCCCAAAAGAATCTGGATTGTGGTGAGGGAACAGAGAAAAAAGCTCATTTAGGACCTGCACTTACGAAGGGGGTAGGCAGCTGTATATCAGGGAGGAAACCTTCTGAGAATAAAAAAACCTGGAGCTTGTTAAGGTAATCACACAGGGGAAAGGATAATGTACTAGGAACTCCTCAGAAGAATCTGATTTGTGGTGAGGGCAGAGAGATAAAAGCTCATTTAGGAACGACATGAACATGCGGCGTAGGTAGCTGTTTATCAGTAAATATCTCCACTGAGATTAAGAAAAGCAGTAGCTTAATAAATTAAGTACTTCCTGGTATGGTTACTGTACTGGTAACTCCCCAAAAGAGTCTGGAATGTGGTGAGGGAACAGAGAAAAAAGCTCATTTAGGACCTGCACTTACGAAGGGGGTAGGCAGCTGTATTTCACGGAGGAAACCATCTGAGAATAAAAACAGCTAGAGCTTGTTAAGGTAATTACACAGGGGAAAGGATAATGTACTGGGAACTCCTCAGAAGAATCTGATTTGTGGTGAGGCAGAGAGATAAAAGCTCATTTAGGAACGACATGAACATGCTGCGTAGGTAGCTGTTTATCAGTAAATATCTCCACTGAGATTAAGAAAAGCAGTAGCTTAATAAATTAAGTACTTCCTGGTATGGTTACTGTACTGGTAACTCCCCAAAAGAATCTGGATTGTGGTGAGGGAACAGAGAAAAAAGCTCATTTAGGACCTGCACTTACGAAGGGGGTAGGCAGCTGTATATCAGGGAGTAAACCTTCTGAGAATAAAAACAGCTGGAGCTTGTTAAGGTAATTACACAGGGGAAAGGATAATGTACTGGGAACTCCTCAGAAGAATCTGATTTGTGGTGAGGGCAGAGAGATAAAAGCTCATTTCGGAACGACATGAACATGCTGCGTAGGTAGCTGTTTATCAGTAAATATCTCCACTGAGATTAAGAAAAGCAGTAGCTTAATAAATTAAGTACTTGCTGGTATGGTTACTGTACTGGTAACTCCCCAAAAGAATCTGGATTGTGGTGAGGGAACAGAGAAAAAAGCTCATTTAGGACCTGCACTTACGAAGGGGGTAGGCAGCTGTATATCACGGAGGAAACCTTCTGAGAATAAAAACAGCTGGAGCTTGTTAAGGTAATTACACAGGGGAAAGGATAATGTACTGGGAACTCCTAAGAAGAATCTGATTTGTGGTGAGGGGAGAGAGATAAAAGCTCATTTAGGAACGACATGATCATGCTGCGTAGGTAGCTGTTTATCAGGAAATATTTCCACTGAGATTAAGAAAAGCAGTAGCTTAATAAATTAAGTACTTCCTGGTATGATTACTGTACTGGTAACTCCCCAAAAGAATCTGGATTGTGGGGAGGGAACAGAGAAAAAAGCTCATTTAGGACCTGCACTTACGAAGGGGGTAGGCAGCTGTATATCAGGGAGTAAACCTTCTGAGAATAAAAACAGCTGGAGCTTGTTAAGGTAATTACACAGGGGAAAGGATAATGTACTGGGAACTCCTCAGAAGAATCTGATATGTGGTGAGGGCAGAGAGATAAAAGCTCATTTAGGAACGCCATGAACATGCTGCGTAGGTAGCTGTTTATCAGTATATATCTCCACTGAGATTAAGGAAAGCAGTAGCTTAATAAATTAAGTACTTCCTGGTATGGTTACTGTACTGGTTACTCCCCAAAAGAATCTGGATTGTGGTGAGGGAACAGAGAAAAAAGCTCATTTGGGACCTGCACTTACGAAGGGGGTAGGCAGCTGTATATCAGGGAGTAAACCTTCTGAGAATAAAAACAGCTGGAGCTTGTTAAGGTAATTACACAGGGGAAAGGATAATGTACTGGGAACTCCTCAGAAGAATCTGATTTGTGGTGAGGGCAGAGAGATAAAAGCTCATTTAGAAACGACATGAACATGCTGCGTAGGTAGCTGTTTATCAGTAAATATCTCCACTGAGATTAAGAAAAGCAGTAGCGTAATAAATTAAGTACTTCCTGGTATGTTTACTGTACTGGTAACTCCCCAAAAGAATCTGGATTGTGGTGAGGGAACAGAGAAAAAAGCTCATTTAGGACCTGCACTTACGAAGGGGGTAGGCAGCTGTATATCAGGGAGTAAACCTTCTGAGAATAAAAACAGCTGGAGCTTGTTAAGGTAATTACACAGGGGAAAGGATAATGTACTGGGAACTCCTCAGAAGAATCTGATTTGTGGTGAGGGCAGAGAGATAAAAGCTCATTTAGGAACGACATGAACATGCTGCGTAGGTAGCTGTGTATCAGTAAATATCTCCACTGAGATTAAGGAAAGCAGTAGCTTAATAAATTAAGTACTTCCTGGTATGGTTACTGTACTGGTAACTCCCCAAAAGAATCTGGATTGTGGTGAGGGAACAGAGAAAAAAGGTCATTTAAGACCTGCACTTACGAAGGGGGTAGGCAGCTGTATATCAGGGAGTAAACCTTCTGAGAATAAAAACAGCTGGAGCTTGTTAAGGTAATTACACAGGGGAAAGGATAATGTACTGGGAACTCCTCAGAAGAATCTGATTTGTGGTGAGGGCAGAGAGATAAAAGCTCATTTAGGAACGCCATGAACATGCTGCGTAGGTAGCTGTTTATCAGTAAATATCTCCACTGAGATTAAGGAAAGCAGTAGCTTAATAAATTAAGTACTTCCTGGTATGGTTACTGTACTGGTAACTCCCCAAATGAATCTGGATTGTGGTGAGGGAACAGAGAAAAAAGCTCATTTAGGACCTGCACTTACGAAGGGGGTAGGCAGCTGTATATCACGGAGGAAACCTTCTGAGAATAAAAACAGCTGGAGCTTGTTAAGGTAATTACACAGGGGAAAGGATAATGTACTGGGAACTCCTCAGAAGAATCTGAATTGTGGTGAGGGGAGAGAGATAAAAGCCCATTTAGGAACGACATGAACATGCTGCGTAGGTAGCTGTTTATCAGTAAATATCTCCACTGAGATTAAGAAAAGCAGTTGCTTAATAAATTAAGTACTTCCTGGTATGGTTACTGTACTGGTAACTCCCCAAAAGAAACTGGATTGTGGTGAGGGAACAGAGAAAAAAGCTCATTTAGGACCTGCACTTACGAAGGGGGTAGGCAGCTGTATATCAAGGAGGAAAACTTCTGAGAATAAAAACAGCTGGAGCCTGTTAAGTTAATTACACAGGGGAAAGGATAATGTACTGGGAACTCCTCAGAAGAATCTGATTTGTGGTGAGGGCAGAGAGATAAAAGCTCATTTAGGAACGACATGAACATGCTGCGTAGGTAGCGGTTTATCAGGAAATATCTCCACTGAGATTAAGAAAAGCAGTAGCTTAATAAATTAAGTATTTCCTGGTATGGTTACTGTACTGGTAACTCCCCAAAAGAATCTGGATTGTGGGGAGGGAACAGAGAAAAAAGCTCATTTAGGTCCTGCACTTACGAAGGGGGTAGGCAGCTGTATATCAGGGAGTAAACCTTCTGAAAATAAAAACAGCTGGAGCTTGTTAAGGTAATTACACAGGGGAAAGGATAATGTACTGGGAACTCCTCAGAAGAATCTGATTTGTGGTGAGGGCAGAGAGATAAAAGGTCATTTGGAACGCCATGAACATGCTGCGTAGGTAGCTGTTTATCAGTAAATATCTCCACTGAGATTAAGGAAAGCAGTAGCTTAATAAATTAAGTACTTCCTGGTATGGTTACTGTACTGGTAACTCCCCAAAAGAATCTGGATTGTGGTGAGGGAACAGAGAAAAAAGCTCATTTAGGACCTGCACTTACGAAGGGGGTAGGCAGCTGTATATCAGGGAGTAAACCTTCTGAGAATAAAAACAGCTGGAGCTTGTTAAGGTAATTACACAGGGGAAAGGATAATGTACTGGGAACTCCTCAGAAGAATCTGATTTGTGGTGAGGGCAGAGAGATAAAACCTCATTTAGGAACGACATGAACATGCTGCGTAGGTAGCTGTTTATCAGTAAATATCTCCACTGAGATTAAGAAAAGCAGTAGCTTAATAAATTAAGTACTTCCTGGTATGGTTACTGTACTGGTAACTCAACAAAAGAATCTGGATTGTGGTGAGGGAACAGAGAAAAAAGCTCATTTAGGTCCTGCACTTACGAAGGGGGTAGGCAGCTGTATATCAGGGAGTAAACCTTCTGAGAATAAAAACAGCTGGAGCTTGTTAAGGTAATTACACAGGGGAAAGGATAATGTACTGGGAACTCCTCAGAAGAATCTGATTTGTGGTGAGGGCAGAGAGATAAAAGCTCATTTAGGAACGACATGAACATGCTGCGTAGGTAGCTGTTTATCAGTAAATATCTCCACTGAGATTAAGAAAAGCAGTAGCTTAATAAATTAAGTACTTCCTGGTATGGTTACTGTACTGGTAACTCCCCAAAAGAATCTCGATTGTGGTGAGGGAACAGAGAAAAAAGCTCATTTAGGACCTGCACTTACGAAGGGGGTAGGCAGCTGTATATCAGGGAGTAAACCTTCTGAGAATAAAAACAGCTGGAGCTTGTTAAGGTAATTACACAGGGGAAAGGATAATGTACTGGGAACTCCTCAGAAGAATCTGATTTGTGGTGAGGGCAGAGAGATAAAAGCTCATTTAGGAACGACATGAACATGCTGCGTAGGTAGCTGTGTATCAGTAAATATCTCCACTGAGATTAAGGAAAGCAGTAGCTTAATAAATTAAGTACTTCCTGGTATGGTTACTGTACTGGTAACTCCCAAAAGA
Organism: Perognathus longimembris pacificus; assembly: GCF_023159225.1. Lineage (NCBI taxonomy): Eukaryota > Metazoa > Chordata > Mammalia > Rodentia > Heteromyidae > Perognathus > Perognathus longimembris. The sequence goes on along the minus strand of NW_025958492.1, from coordinate 13,356 downwards.
ACCTGGATTGTGGTGAGGGGACAGAGAAAAAAGCTCATTTAGGACCTGCACTTACGAAGGGGGTAGGCAGCTGTATATCACGGAGGAAAACTTCTGAGAATAAAAACAGCTGGAGCTTGTTAAGGTAATTACACAGGGGAAAGGATAATGTACTGGGAACTCCTCAGAAGAATCTGATTTGTGGTGAGGGCAGAGAGATAAAAGCTCATTTAGGAACGACATGAACATGCTGCGTAGGTAGCGGTTTATCAGGAAATATCTCCACTGAGATTAAGAAAAGCAGTAGCTTAATAAATTAAGTATTTCCTGGTATGGTTACTGTACTGGTAACTCCCCAAAAGAATCTGGATTGTGGGGAGGGAACAGAGAAAAAAGCTCATTTAGGACCTGCACTTACGAAGGGGGTAGGCAGCTGTATATCAGGGAGTAAACCTTCTGAAAATAAAAACAGCTGGAGCTTGTTAAGGTAATTACACAGGGGAAAGGATAATGTACTGGGAACTCCTCAGAAGAATCTGATTTGTGGTGAGGGCAGAGAGATAAAAGGTCATTTGGAACGCCATGAACATGCTGCGTAGGTAGCTGTTTATCAGTAAATATCTCCACTGAGATTAAGGAAAGCAGTAGCTTAATAAATTAAGTACTTCCTGGTATGGTTACTGTACTGGTAACTCCCCAAAAGAATCTGGATTGTGGTGAGGGAACAGAGAAAAAAGCTCATTTAGGACCTGCACTTACGAAGGGGGTAGGCAGCTGTATATCAGGGAGTAAACCTTCTGAGAATAAAAACAGCTGGAGCTTGTTAAGGTAATTACACAGGGGAAAGGATAATGTACTGGGAACTCCTCAGAAGAATCTGATTTGTGGTGAGGGCAGAGAGATAAAAGCTCATTTAGGAACGACATGAACATGCTGCGTAGGTAGCTGTTTATCAGTAAATATCTCCACTGAGATTAAGAAAAGCAGTAGCTTAATAAATTAAGTACTTCCTGGTATGGTTACTGTACTGGTAACTCAACAAAAGAATCTGGATTGTGGTGAGGGAACAGAGAAAAAAGCTCATTTAGGTCCTGCACTTACGAAGGGGGTAGGCAGCTGTATATCAGGGAGTAAACATTCTGAGAATAAAAACAGCTGGAGCTTGTTAAGGTAATTACACAGGGGAAAGGATAATGTACTGGGAACTCCTCAGAAGAATCTGATTTGTGGTGAGAGCAGAGAGATAAAAGCTCATTTAGGAACGACATGAACATGCTGCGTAGGTAGCAGTTTATCAGTAAATATCTCCACTGAGATTAAGAAAAGCAGTAGCTTAATAAATTAAGTACTTCCTGGTATGGTTACTGTACTGGTAACTCCCCAAAAGAATCTCGATTGTGGTGAGGGAACAGAGAAAAAAGCTCATTTAGGACCTGCACTTACGAAGGGGGTAGGCAGCTGTATATCAGGGAGTAAACCTTCTGAGAATAAAAACAGCTGGAGCTTGTTAAGGTAATTACACAGGGGAAAGGATAATGTACTGGGAACTCCTCAGAAGAATCTGATTTGTGGTGAGGGCAGAGAGATAAAAGCTCATTTAGGAACGACATGAACATGCTGCGTAGGTAGCTGTGTATCAGTAAATATCTCCACTGAGATTAAGGAAAGCAGTAGCTTAATAAATTAAGTACTTCCTGGTATGGTTACTGTACTGGTAACTCCCCAAAAGAATCTGGATTGTGGTGAGGGAACAGAGAAAAAAGGTCATTTAAGACCTGCACTTACGAAGGGGGTAGGCAGCTGTATATCAGGGAGTAAACCTTCTGAGAATAAAAACAGCTGGAGCTTGTTAAGGTAATTACACAGGGGAAAGGATAATGTACTGGGAACTCCTCAGAAGAATCTGATTTGTGGTGAGGGCAGAGAGATAAAAGCTCATTTAGGAACGCCATGAACATGCTGCGTAGGTAGCTGTTTATCAGTAAATATCTCCACTGAGATTAAGGAAAGCAGTAGCTTAATAAATTAAGTACTTCCTGGTATGGTTACTGTACTGGTAACTCCCCAAAAGAATCTGGATTGTGGTGAGGGAACAGAGAAAAAAGCTCATTTAGGACCTGCACTTACGAAGGGGGTAGGCAGCTGTATAACACGGAGGAAACCTTCTGAGAATAAAAACAGCTGGAGCTTGTTAAGGTAATTACACAGGGGAAAGGATAATGTACTGGGAACTCCTCAGAAGAATCTGAATTGTGGTGAGGGGAGAGAGATAAAAGCTCATTTAGGAACGACATGAACATGCTGCGTAGGTAGCTGTTTATCAGTAAATATCTCCACTGAGATTAAGAAAAGCAGTAGCTTAATAAATTAAGTACTTCCTGGTATGGTTACTGTACTGGTAACTCCCCAAAGAATCTGGATTGTGGTGAGGGAACAGAGAAAAAAGCTCATTTAGGACCTGCACTTACGAAGGGGGTAGGCAGCTGTATATCACGGAGGAAAACTTCTGAGGATAAAAACAGCTGGAGCTTGTTAAGGTAATTACACAGGGGAAAGGATAATGTACTGGGAACTCCTCAGTAGAATCTGATTTGTGGTGAGGGCAGAGAGATAAAAGCTCATTTAGGAACGACATGAACATGCTGCGTAGGTAGCTGTTTATCAGGAAATATCTCCACTGAGATTAAGAAAAGCAGTAGCTTAATAAATTAAGTATTTCCTGGTATGGTAACTGTACTGGTAACTCCCCAAAAGAATCTGGATTGTGGGGAGGGAACAGAGAAAAAAGCTCATTTAGGACCTGCACTTACGAAGGGGGTAGGCAGCTGTATATCAGGGAGTAAACCTTCTGAAAATAAAAACAGCTGGAGCTTGTTAAGGTAATTACACAGGGGAAAGGATAATGTACTGGGAACTCCTCAGAAGAATCTGATTTGTGGTGAGGGCAGAGAGATAAAAGCTCATTTGGAACGCCATGAACATGCTGCGTAGGTAGCTGTTTATCAGTAAATATCTCCACTGAGATAAAGGAAAGCAGTAGCTTAATAAATTAAGTACTTCCTGGTATGGTTACTGTACTGGTAACTCCCCAAAAGAATCTGGATTGTGGTGAGGGAACAGAGAAAAAAGCTCATTTAGGACCTGCACTTACGAAGGGGGTAGGCAGCTGTATATCAGGGAGTAAACCTTCTGAGAATAAAAACAGCTGGAGCTTGTTAAGGTAATTACACAGGGGAAAGGATAATGTACTGAGAACTCCTCAGAAGAATCTGATTTGTGGTGAGGGCAGAGAGGTAAAAGCTCATTTAGGAACGACATGAACATGCTGCGTAGGTAGCTGTTTATCAGTAAATATCTCCACTGAGATTAAGAAAAGCAGTAGCTTAATAAATTAAGTACTTCCTGGTATGGTTACTTTACTGGTAACTCCCCAAAAGAATCTGGATTGTGGTGAGGGAACAGAGAAAAAAGCTCATTTAGGACCTGCACTTACGAAGGGGGTAGGCAGCTGTATATCACGGAGGAAACCTTCTGAGAATAAAAACAGCTAGAGCTTGTTAAGGTAATTACACAGGGGAAAGGATAATGTACTGGGAACTCCTCAGAAGAATCTGATTTGTGGTGAGGCAGAGAGATAAAAGCTCATTTAGGAACGACATGAACATGCTGCGTAGGTAGCTGTTTATCAGTAAATATCTCCACTGAGATTAAGAAAAGCAGTAGCTTAATAAATTAAGTACTTCCTGGTATGGTTACTGTACTGGTAACTCCCCAAAAGAATCTGGATTGTGGTGAGGGAACAGAGAAAAAAGCTCATTTAGGACCTGCACTTACGAAGGGGGTAGGCAGCTGTATATCAGGGAGTAAACCTTCTGAGAATAAAAACAGCTGGAGCTTGTTAAGGTAATTACACAGGGGAAAGGATAATGTACTGGGAACTCCTCAGAAGAATCTGATTTGTGGTGAGGGCAGAGAGATAAAAGCTCATTTCGGAACGACATGAACATGCTTCGTAGGTAGCTGTTTATCAGTAAATATCTCCACTGAGATTAAGAAAAGCAGTAGCTTAATAAATTAAGTACTTGCTGGTATGGTTACTGTACTGGTAACTCCCCAAAAGAATCTGGATTGTGGTGAGGGAACAGAGAAAAAAGCTCATTTAGGACCTGCACTTACGAAGGGGGTAGGCAGCTGTATATCACGGAGGAAACCTTCTGAGAATAAAAACAGCTGGAGCTTGTTAAGGTAATTACACAGGGGAAAGGATAATGTACTGGGAACTCCTAAGAAGAATCTGATTTGTGGTGAGGGGAGAGAGATAAAAGCTCATTTAGGAACGACATGATCATGCTGCGTAGGTAGCTGTTTATCAGGAAATATTTCCACTGAGATTAAGAAAAGCGGTAGCTTAATAAATTAAGTACTTCCTGGTATGATTACTGTACTGGTAACTCCCCAAAAGAATCTGGATTGTGGGGAGGGAACAGAGAAAAAAGCTCATTTAGGACCTGCACTTACGAAGGGGGTAGGCAGCTGTATATCAGGGAGTAAACCTTCTGAGAATAAAAACAGCTGGAGCTTGTTAAGGTAATTACACAGGGGAAAGGATAATGTACTGGGAACTCCTCAGAAGAATCTGATTTGTGGTGAGGGCAGAGAGATAAAAGCTCATTTAGAAACGACATGAACATGCTGCGTAGGTAGCTGTTTATCAGTAAATATCTCCACTGAGATTAAGAAAAGCAGTAGCTTAATAAATTAAGTACTTCCTGGTATGTTTACTGTACTGGTAACTCCCCAAAAGAATCTGGATTGTGGTGAGGGAACAGAGAAAAAAGCTCATTTAGGACCTGCACTTACGAAGGGGGTAGGCAGCTGTATATCAGGGAGTAAACCTTCTGAGAATAAAAACAGCTGGAGCTTGTTAAGGTAATTACACAGGGGAAAGGATAATGTACTGGGAACTCCTCAGAAGAATCTGATTTGTGGTGAGGGCAGAGAGATAAAAGCTCATTTAGGAACGACATGAACATGCTGCGTAGGTAGCTGTTTATCAGTAAATATCTCCACTGAGATTAAGAAAAGCAGTAGTTTAATAAATTAAGTACTTCCTGGTATGGATACTGTACTGGTAACTCCCCAAAAGAATCTGGATTGTGGTGAGGGAACAGAGAAAAAAGCTCATTTAGGACCTGCACTTACGAAGGGGGTAGGCAGCTGTATATCAGGGAGTAAACCTTCTGAGAATAAAAACAGCTGGAGCTTGTTAAGGTAATTACACAGGGGAAAGGATAATGTACTGGGAACTCCTCAGAAGAATCTGATTTGTGGTGAGGGCAGAGAGATAAAAGCTCATTTAGGAACGCCATGAACATGCTGCGTAGGTAGCTGTGTATCAGTAAATATCTCCACTGAGATTAAGGAAAGCAGTAGCTTAATAAATTAAGTACTTCCTGGTATGGTTACTGTACTGGTAACTCCCCAAAAGAATCTGGATTGTGGTGAGGGAACAGAGAAAAAAGGTCATTTAAGACCTGCACTTACGAAGGGGGTAGGCAGCTGTATATCAGGGAGTAAACCTTCTGAGAATAAAAACAGCTGGAGCTTGTTAAGGTAATTACACAGGGGAAAGGATAATGTACTGGGAACTCCTCAGAAGAATCTGATTTGTGGTGAGGGCAGAGAGATAAAAGCTGATTTAGGAACGCCATGAACATGCTGCGTAGGTAGCTGTTTATCAGTAAATATCTCCACTGAGATTAAGGAAAGCAGTAGCTTAATAAATTAAGTACTTCCTGGTATGGTTACTGTACTGGTAACTCCCCAAAAGAATCTGGATTGTGGTGAGGGAACAGAGAAAAAATCTCATTTAGGACCTGCACTTACGAAGGGGGTAGGCAGCTGTATATCACGGAGGAAACCTTCTGAGAATAAAAACAGCTGGAGCTTGTTAAGGTAATTACACAGGGGAAAGGATAATGTACTGGGAACTCCTCAGAAGAATCTGAATTGTGGTGAGGGGAAAGAGATAAAAGCTCATTTAGGAACGACATGAACATGCTGCGTAGGTAGCTGTTTATCAGTAAATATCTCCACTGAGATTAAGAAAAGCAGTAGCTTAATAAATTAAGTACTTCCTGGTATGGTTACTGTACTGGTAACTCCCCAAAAGAATCTGGATTGTGGTGAGGGAACAGAGAAAAAAGCTCATTTAGGACCTGCACTTACGAAGGGGGTAGGCAGCTGTATATCACGGAGGAAAACTTCTGAGAATAAAAACAGCTGGAGCTTGTTAAGGTAATTACACAGGGGAAAGGATAATGTACTGGGAACTCCTCAGAAGAATCTGATTTGTGGTGAGGGCAGAGAGATAAAAGCTCATTTAGGAACGACATGAACATGCTGCGTAGGTAGCGGTTTATCAGGAAATATCTCCACTGAGATTAAGAAAAGCAGTAGCTTAATAAATTAAGTATTTCCTGGTATGGTTACTGTACTGGTAACTCCCGAAAAGAATCTGGATTGTGGGGAGGGAACAGAGAAAAAAGCTCATTTAGGACCTGCACTTACGAAGGGGGTAGGCAGCTGTATATCAGGGAGTAAACCTTCTGAAAATAAAAACAGCTGGAGCTTGTTAAGGTAATTACACAGGGGAAAGGATAATGTACTGGGAACTCCTCAGAAGAATCTGATTTGTGGTGAGGGCAGAGAGATAAAAGGTCATTTGGAACGCCATGAACATGCTGCGTAGGTAGCTGTTTATCAGTAAATATCTCCACTGAGATTAAGGAAAGCAGTAGCTTAATAAATTAAGTACTTCCTGGTATGGTTACTGTACTGGTAACTCCCCAAAAGAATCTGGATTGTGGTGAGGGAACAGAGAAAAAAGCTCATTTAGGACCTGCACTTACGAAGGGGGTAGGCAGCTGTATATCAGGGAGTAAACCTTCTGAGAATAAAAACAGCTGGAGCTTGTTAAGGTAATTACACAGGGGAAAGGATAATGTACTGGGAACTCCTCAGAAGAATCTGATTTGTGGTGAGGGCAGAGAGGTAAAAGCTCATTTAGGAACGACATGAACATGCTGCGTAGGTAGCTGTTTATCAGTAAATATCTCCACTGAGATTAAGAAAAGCAGTAGCTTAATAAATTAAGTACTTCCTGGTATGGTTACTGTACTGGTAACTCAACAAAAGAATCTGGATTGTGGTGAGGGAACAGAGAAAAAAGCTCATTTAGGTCCTGCACTTACGAAGGGGGTAGGCAGCTGTATATCAGGGAGTAAACCTTCTGAGAATAAAAACAGCTGGAGCTTGTTAAGGTAATTACACAGGGGAAAGCATAATGTACTGGGAACTCCTCAGAAGAATCTGATTTGTGGTGAGGGCAGAGAGATAAAAGCTCATTTAGGAACGACATGAACATGCTGTGTAGGTAGCTGTTTATCAGTAAATATCTCCACTGAGATTAAGAAAAGCAGTAGCTTAATAAATTAAGTACTTCCTGGTATGGTTACTGTACTGGTAACTCCCAAAAAGAATCTGGATTGTGGTGAGGGAACAGAGAAAAAAGCTCATTTAGGACCTGCACTTACGAAGGGGGTAGGCAGCTGTATATCAGGGAGTAAACCTTTGAGAATAAAAACAGCTGGAGCTTGTTAAGGTAATTACACAGGGGAAAGGATAATGTACTGGGAACTCCTCAGAAGAATCTGATTTGTGGTGAGGGCAGAGAGATAAAAGCTCATTTAGGAACGACATGAACATGCTGCGTAGGTAGCTGTTTATCAGTAAATATCTCCACTGAGATTAAGAAAAGCAGTAGCTTAATAAATTAAGTACTTCCTGGTATGGTTACTGTACTGGTAACTCCCCAAAAGAATCTGGATTGTGGTGAGGGAACAGAGAAAAAAGCTCATTTAGGACCTGCACTTACGAAGGGGGTAGGTAGCTGTATACCAGGGAGTAAACCTTTTGAGAATAAAAACAGCTGGGGCTTGTTAAGGTAATTACACAGGGGAAAGGATAATGTACTGGGAACTCCTCAGAAGAATCTGATTTGTGGTGAGGGCAGAGAGATAAAAGCTCATTTAGGAACGACATGAACATGCTGCGTAGGTAGCTGTTTATCAGTAAATATCTCCACTGAGATTAAGAAAAGCAGTAGCTTAATAAATTAAGTACTTCCTGGTATGGTTACTGTACTGGTAACTCCCCAAAAGAATCTGGATTGTGGTGAGGGAACAGAGAAAAAAGCTCATTTAGGACCTGCACTTACGAAGGGGGTAGGCAGCTCTATATCAGGGAGTAAACCTTCTGAGAATAAAAACAGCTGGAGCTTGTTAAGGTAATTACACAGGGGAAAGGATAATGTACTGGGAACTCCTCGGAAGAATCTGATTTGTGCTGAGGGCAGAGAGATAAAAGCTCACTTAGGAACGACATGAACATGCTGCGTAGGTAGCTGTTTATCAGTAAATATCTCCACTGAGATTAAGAAAAGCAGTAGCTTAATAAATTAAGTACTTCCTGGTATGGTTACTGTACTGGTAACTCCCCAAAAGAATCTGGATTGTGGGCAGGGAACACAGAAAAAAGCTCATTTAGGACCTGCACTTACGAATGGGGTAGGCAGCTGTATATCAGGGAGTAAACCTTCTGAGAATAAAAACAGCTGGAGCTTGTTAAGGTAATTACACAGGGGAAAGGATAATGTACTGGGAACTCCTCAGAAGAATCTCATTTATGGTGAGGGCAGAGAGATAAAAGCTCATTTAGGAACGACATGAACATGCTGCGTAGGTAGCTGTTTATCAGTAAATATCTCCACTGAGATTAAGAAAAGCAGTAGATTAATAAATTAAGTACTTCCTGGTATGGTTACTGTACTGGTAACTCCCCAAAAGAATTTGGATTGTGGTGAGGGAACAGAGAAAAAAGCTCATTTAAGAACTGCACTGACGAAGGGGGTAGGCAGCTGTATATCAGGGAGTAAACCTTCTGAGAAAAAAAAACAGCTGGAGCTTGTTAAGGTAATTACACAGGCGAAAGGATAATGTACTGAGAACTCCTCAGAAGAATCTGATTTGTGGTGAGGGCAGAGAGATAAAAGCTCATTTAGGAACGACATGAACATGCTGCGTAGGTAGCTGTTTATCAGTAAATATCTCCACTGAGATTAAGAAAAGCAGTAGCTTAATAAATTAAGTACTTCCTGGTATGGTTACTGTACTGGTAACTCCCCAAAAGAATCTGGATTGTGGTGAGGGAACAGAGAAAAAAGCTCATTTAGGACCTGCACTTACGAAGGGGGTAGGCAGCTGTATATCAGGGAGTAAACCTTCTGAGAATAAAAAACAGCTGGAGCTTGTTAAGGTAATTACACAGGGGAAAGGATAATGTACTGGGAACTCCTCAGAAGAATCTGATTTGTGGTGAGGGCAGAGAGATAAAAGCTCATTTAGGAACGACATGAACATGCTGCGTAGGTAGCTGTTTATCAGTAAATATCTCCACTGAGATTAAGAAAACCAGTAGCTTAATAAATTAAGTACTTCCTGATATGGTTACCGTACTGGTAACTAACCAAAAGAATCTGGATTGTGGTGAGGGAACAGAGAAAAAAGCTCATTTAGACCTGCACTTACGAAGGGGGTAGGCAGCTGTATATTAGGGAGTAAACCTTCTGAGAATAAAAACAGCTGGAGCTTGTTAAGGTAATTACACAGGGGAAAGGATAATGTACTGGGAACTCCTCAGAAGAATCTGATTTGTGGTGAGGGCAGAGAGATAAAAGCTCATTTAGGAACGACATGAACATGCTGCGTAGGTAGCTGTTTATCAGTAAATATCTCCACTGAGATTAAGAAAAGCAGTAGCTTAATAAATTAAGTACTTCCTGGTATGGTTACTGTACTGGTAACTCCCCAAAAGAATCTGGATTGTGGTGAGGGAACAGAGAAAAAAGCTCATTTAGGACCTGAACTTACGAAGGGGGGTAGGCAGCTGTATGTCAGGGAGTAAACCTTCTGAGAATAAAAACATCTGGAGCTTGTTAAGGTAATTACACAGGGGAAAAGATAATGTACTGGGAACTCCTGAGAAGAATCTGATTTGTGGTGAGGGCAGAGAGATAAAAGCTCATTTAGGAACGACATGAACATGCTGCGTAGGTAGCTGTTTATTAGTAAATATCTCCACTGAGATTAAGAAAAGCAGTAGCTTAATAAATTAAGTACTTCCTGGTATGGTTACTGTACTGGTAACTCCACAAAAGAATCTGGATTGTGGTGAGGGAATAGAGAAAAAATCTCATTTAGGATCTGCACTTACGAAGGGGGTAGGCAGCTGTATATCAGGGAGTAAACCTTCTGAGAATAAAAACAGCTGGAGCTTGTTAAGGTAATTACACAGGGGAAAGGATAATGTACTGGGAACTCCTCAGAAGAATCTGATTTGTGGTGAGGCCAGAGAGATAAAAGCTCATTTAGGAATGACATGAACATGCTGCGTAGGTAACTGTTTAACAGTAAATATCTCCACTGAGATTAAGAAAAGCAGTAGCTTAATAAATTAAGTACTTCCTGGTATGGTTACTGTACTGGTAACTCCCCAAAAGAATCTGGATTGTGGTGAGGGAACAGAGAAAAAAGCTCATTTAGGACCTGCACTTACGAAGGGGGTAGGCAGCTGTATATCAGGGAGTAAACCTTCTGAGAATAAAAACAGCTGGAGCTTGTTAAGGTAATTACACAGGGGAAAGGATAATGTACTGGGAACTCCTCAGAAAAATCTGATTTGTGGTGAGGGCAGAGAGATAAAAGCTCATTTAGGAACGACATGAACATGCTGCGTAGGTGGCTGTTTATCAGTAAATATCTCCACTGAGATTAAGAAAAGCAGTAGCTTAATAAATAAAGTACTTCCTGGTATGGTTACTGTACTGGTACCCTCCCCAAAAGAATCTGGATTGTGGTGAGGGAACAGAGAAAAAAGCTCATTTAGGACCTGCACTTACGAAGGGGGTAGGCAGCTGTATATCAGGGAGTAAACCTTCTGAGAATAAAAACAGCTGGAGCTTGTTAAGGTAATTACACAGGGGAAAGGATAATGTACTGGGAACTCCTCAGAAGAATCTGATTTGTGGTGAGGGCAGAGAGATAAAAGCTCATTTAGGAACGACATGAACATGCTGCGTAGGTAGCTGTTTATCAGTAAATATCTCCACTGAGATTAAGAAAAGCAGTAGCTTAATAAATTAAGTACTTTCTGGTATTGTTACTGTACTGGTAACTCCCAAAAAGAATCTGGATTGTGGTGAGGGAACAGAGAAAAAAGCTCATTTAGGACCTGCACTTACGAAGGGGGTAGGCAGCTGTATATCAGGCAGTAAAGCTTCTGAGAATAAAAACAGCTGGAGCTTGTTAAGGTAATTACACAGGGGAAAGGATAATGTACTGGGAACTCCTCAGAAGAATCTGATTTGTGGTGAGGGCAGAGAGATAAAAGCTCTTTTAGGAACGACATGAACATGCTGCGTAGGTAGCTGTTTATTAGTAAGTATCTCCACTGAGATTAAGAAAAGCAGTAGCTTAATAAATTAAGTACTTCCTGGTATGGTTACTGTACTGGTAACTCCCCAAAAGAATCTGGATTGTGGTGAGGGAACAGAGAAAAAAGCACATTTAGGACCTGCACTTACGAAGGGGGTAGGCAGCTGTATGTCAGGGAGTAAACCTTCTGAGAATGAAAACAGCTGGAGCTTGTTAAGGTAATTACACAGGGGAAAGGATAATGTACTGGGAACTCCTGAGAAGAATCTGATTTGTGGTGAGGGCAGAGAGATAAAAGCTCATTTAGGAACGACATGAACATGCTGCGTAGGTAGCTGTTTATCAGTAAATATCTCCACTGAGATTAAGAAAAGCAGTAGCTTAATAAATTAAATACTTCCTGGTATGGTTACTGTACTGGTAACTCCCCAAAAGAATCTGGATTGTGGTGAGGGAACAGAGAAAAAAGCTCATTTAGGACCTGCACTTACCAAGGGGGTAGGCAGCTGTATATCAGGGAGTAAAGCATCTGAAAATAAAAACAGCTGGAGCTTGTTAAGGTAATTACACAGGGGAAAGGATAATGTACTGGGAACTCCTCAGAAGAATCTGATTTGTGGTGAGGGCAGAGAGATAAAAGCTCATTTAGGAACGACATGAACATGCTGCGTAGGGAGCTGTTTATCAGTAAATATCTCCACTGAGATTAAGAAAAGCAGTAGCTTAATAGATTAAGTACTTCCTGGTATGGTTACTGTACTGGTAACTCCCCAAAGAATCTGGATTGTGGTGAGGGAACAGAGAAAAAAGCTCATTTAGGACCTGCACTTACGAAGGGGGTAGGCAGCTGTATATCAGGGAGTAAACCTTCTGAGAATAAAAACAGCTGGAGCTTGTTAAGGTAATTACACAGGGGAAAGGATAATGTACTGGGAACTCCTCAGAAGTATCTGATTTGTGGTGAGGGGAGAGAGATAAAAGCTCATTTAGGAACGACATGAACATTCTGCGTAGGTAGCTGTTTATCAGTAAATATCTCCACTGAGATTAAGAAAAGCAGTAGCTTAATAAATTAAGAACTTCCTGGTATGGTTACTGTACTGGTAACTCCCCAAAAGAATCTGGATTGTGGGGAGGGAACAGAGAAAAAAGCTCATTTAGGACCTGCACTTTCGAAGGGGGTAGGCAGCTGTATATCAGGGAGTAAACCTTCTGAGAATAAAAACAGCTGGAGCTTGTAAGGTAATTACACAGGGGAACGGATAATGTACTGGGAACTCCTCAGAAGAATCTGATTTGTGGTGAGGGCAGAGAGATAAAAGCTCATTTAGGAACGACATGAACATGCTGCGTAGGTAGCTGTTTATCAGTAATATCTCCACTGAGATTAAGAAAAGCAGTAGCTTAATAAATTAAGTACTTCCTGGTATGGTTACTGTACTGGTAACTCCCCAAAAGAATCTGGATTGTGGTGAGGGAACAGAGAAAAAAGCTCATTTAGGACCTGCACTTACGAAGGGGGTAGGCAGCTGTATATCAGGGAGTAAACCTTCTGAGAATAAAAACAGCGGTAGCTTGTTAAGGTAATTACACAGGGGAAAGTATAATGTACTGGGAACTCCTCAGAAGAATCTGATTTGTGGTGAGGGCAGAGAGATAAAAGCTCATTTAGGAACGACATGAACATGCTGCGTAGGTAGCTGTTTATCAGTAAATATCTCCACTGAGATTAAGAACAGCAGTAGCTTAATAAATTAAGTACTTCCTGGTATGGTTACTGTACTGGTAACTCCCCAAAAGAATCTGGATTGTGGTGAGGGAACAG
>NW_025958491.1:0-46544 GCF_023159225.1 Perognathus longimembris pacificus | reverse complement strand
AATAATAAAATAAAATAAAATAAATGGTATTGGGCTCTAGGCAGTCATCTGGCCTGGAATCCTGGCGTCCACCTCATTAAGACGCCATATTCCTCCGGCCCATTCTGGCCAACCAGGAAAATGAATGTGTAGATGGTTTTGTGGTTGGGTGGATGGGTGGATGGATGAATGGATGGGTGGATGTGAGGGTGGTTGGGTGGGTCAGTGGCTCGATGAATGGCTCGATGGATGGAGGCAAGGCCAGATGGGTGGGTGGGTGGTTGGATGGTTGTGTGGATGGACAGGAGGATGGATGGATGGTTGGATGGGTGAATGGATGGATGGTTGGACGGACGTACTGATGGACAGTCAGACAGACAGATGGATGGATGGGTGGATGGGTGGAAGGATGGGTTCATAGATAGATGATTGGTTGGTTGTGTGGATGGGTGGGTGGATGGGTGGATTTACATAGGAACAGATGTATGGTCTGACAGACGGATGTGTGGATGGGTGGGTGCATGGATGCATAGTTGGGTGGGTGGATGGATGGATGGATGGATGGGCTTTTGTATGGACGGGTGGGTGGGTGGGTGAATGGATGGAAGAAAGTATGCATGGAAAGAAGGAAGAAGTTAAGGCAGGAAGGAAGGAAGGAAGGAAGGAAGGAAGGAAGGAAGGACGGAAGGAAGGAAGGAAGGGAAGAATTATGGGAAGATGGATGGATACGTGGTTGTTGGGTAGATAGTGGATTGATAGGAGGATGGATAGATGGTTGGATGTTGAACGGATGGAAGGATGGATGGACTGAAGTACTGATGGACAGACCGATGGATGGATGTGTGGATGGATGACTGGATGGATAGTTGGACAAACGGGTAGGTGGGTGGTTAGGTTGAGAGATCATTGGAGGTCTGGATTGTTAGGAGGTTGGATGGACAGATGGACAGACGGACAGACTGACAGAGAGATGGATGGATGGGTGGATGGATACATGGTTTGGTGGATGGATGGATGTGTGAGTGGGAGTATAGGTGAATGGAGGGGTGGGTGGATGGATGAATGGATGGATAGGTAGATCCATATAGGTGTAGATAGATGGATAAATGATAGATAGGTGGAAGGACAGATGGACTGATGGATGGAGAGATGGAAAGATAAATAGACAATAGCTAGAAAGGTTGACATGCAGGGAAATACACCGATATGATATATTTCCCTCTATTTTGAGATATATTAAATCTATTGTTATCCTACATCACAGAAGAACATACTGGAATGCAAGCCTCCCCTAAACACCCCGCCTGCCCCCCAGGAAGTGACCATCATGATTTTCCATCACTACACTGCATCACCCATCTATGGAACGAGGTTCTCTGCCCAACCGCCCCACAAAAAGGGGATTTTTTAAAGAGAAACAAATAATGCCATGACATAGGGAAATGAAGGAGTGAATTCTCCAACCTGAGGTACGGAGGCTCCCGGCCTGTCATTTCATCTGGAAAATTCTGTAATGCCTTCCTGCTGTGCCCTTTATGCTACGTTACCCCCATTGGGCACCCGAGTGGAAAAATAAATGAAATAGATCAAGTGGAATAACAAAATAAAATTAAATAAATGGAATAAAATAAATGGCATTGGGCGCTAGGCAGATCATCTGGCGTGGAATCCTGACGTCCACCTCAGGCCCATCCTTGCCAATCAGGAAAATGAAGTGTTTCTTATTTTTTCTTTTTGGTCCATTTTTCTGGGGAATCCTCATAGATGTTTGTTTTTTTATTATTTTAATCATAAATAAAATGTATAAACATGGCATTGGCTTTATCTGTGACCTCCAGGGGAAGCAGGTAAGTAGGGAGGTAGGAAGGAATGGAGGTTGCTAGGTAGATTGGTGGGTGGGGAGGTAGGGAGATTAGTGGATGGATGGATGGGTGGGTGGGTGGATGAGTGGATGGATGGGTGGGTAGATGGATGGGTGGGTGGATGAATGGGTGAATGTGTGGGTGTATGGATGGGTGTATGAATGGATGGTTGGATGGATGGATGGGTGGGTGGGTGGATGGGTTGATTGGTGAATGGATCGGTGGATGGGTGGATGGGTGGATGAAGGGATGGGTGGAAGGGTGAATGGGTGGATCGGTGAGTGGGTGCAAGGTTAGGTGGATGGATAAGTGGATGGTTGGGTGGGTGGGTCGATGGGTGGATGAGTGGGTGGGTGGATGGATGGATGGGTGAATGTGTGGATAGATGGTTATTGGTGGATGGGTGGATGTGTCGATTGTTGGATGGGGTGGATGGGTGGATGGGGTGGATGGGTGGGTGGGTGAATGAGTCGATGGGTGGATGGGTGCCTGCATGGATGAATGGACAGATGGTAGGATGAGTATAAGGATGTATGGATGAGTGGGTGAATAAGTGGATGAGATGGATGGTTCATTGATAGGATGGATGGATGGATTTGTGGATGGATGGATGCATGCATGCATGCATGCATGCATGGACGGGTCGTTGGATGGATGGTTTGGTAGGTGAACAGATGGATGGCTAGATAAATGGACGGGTAGATGTATCGATGGATTGGTGGGTGGATATATGAATGAAAGGGAGGATGGATGGATGGATGGATTGGTGCATGGACAGATGGTTGAATGGATGAATGGATTTGAGGATGGGTGGATGGGTGGATGAATGGATAAATACATAGGAAGGTAGGAAAGTAGGTAGTTTTGGTGGTAGAATGGAATGTAGGTAGATAGATAGGGAGGTGGGTTTGTTGGATGGCGTGCGGTTCAGTAGGTGGGTGTGTGTGGGTGTGGGTAGCTGGATGGATGATTGGAAGGGTGGATGAATGGGTGGACAGATGAAAGGATGGTTGGATGATTCGATGGGTGGATGGTTGGATGGATGGGTGGGTAGATGGATGGACAGATGGATGGACAGAAGGATGGATGGGTGGATTCATGGATGTACGTATGGTTGGAGGGATGGTTGTGTGATTGGATTCAGATAGATAATTAGTTAGATAGATAGAGACATAGATAGATATTTAGATAGATAGAGAGAGAGAGATAGAGAAATAGATAGAGAGATAGAGATACCTAGATAGATAAATGGTTATTCAGATAGGAAGATAGACAGATAGATAGATAGATAGATAGATAGATAGATAGATAGATAGATAGATAGATGATAGATACAAAGATAGATTGTTAGAGAGATAGATAATTGGATAGGTAGTTACATAAATAGATAGATACATACATATATACATACATACATATATACATATATATGTACATACATACATATATAAATACATTGAGAGTCAGATATATAATTAGATAGAAACTTAGATAGATAGGTAGAAAGATAGACAGGTAGATAGTTACATAGATAAACAATTACATACCAGGATATTTAAATAGATAGGTAGATATTTACATAAACAGAAAGATAGATAGATATTTACATTGATAGAGAGATAATTGGATAGAGAGTTAGACAGTTAATTAGCAAGATATCTAGATAGAGAGCTAGATAGATAGTTACATAGATAGATACTTAATTAGGTAAATAGTTTCATAGAAGGACAGGTAGATACTTAGAAAGATAGATGGATAGTTATTCATATAGGTGGGTAGATAGTTAAATAGTTACATAGAGAGATTGTAGATAGATAGACAATTAGATTGATAGTTACATAGACAGATAGATAGTTAGGTAGGTAGATAGATAGATAGATAGATAGATAGATAGATAGATAGATAGACAGCTATAGAAACATAAACACAGAGAAGCATTGAGAGTTATTTAGACAGGAATTTAGATAGATAGGTAGGTAGATAGGTGGATAGTTATATAGATAATCATTACATACAAACATAGTTACATAGATAGGTAGATAGTTAGAGAAATAGATAGATTATTAGTTACATAAGCCAGGGTCTTGAATTCTGGGCCTTGGCCTTGAACTCAGGTCTGGTCCTCAAACTCAGGGCTGGGACTTGTATTCTGGTCTGACCCTTGAACTTCTGTCCTTGGCCTTTAACTCCAGGTCTTGGCCTTGAAGTTTTGGCCTGGGCCTGGAACTCCAGGCCAGGCCCTTGAATTCCAGATCTGGGCCTTGAACTCAAGTCTTAAATTGGTGGCAGGGACCTTGAACCTGGGGCCTGAGCATTGAACTCCAGGCCTGGACCTTAAATTAAGGTCCTGTGACTTAAACTCCATATCTGGGCCTAGAATTCGGGTTTGGGCCTTGAACTTGGGGCCTAGGCATTGAACTCAGGTCTGGGCCTTGAACTTGGATCCTATGCCTTGAACTTGGAGCCAGGGTCTTGAACTCAGGGCCTGGGCCTTGAACTCAGGTCTGTGCCATGTCTTTGGAGCCTGGGCCTTGAAGTCAGATCTGGGCCTTGAACTCAGGGCCTAGGCCTTGAACTCAGAGCCTGGGCCTTGAACTCAGGACCCAGACCTTGAACTCAGGGTCTGGGTCTTGAACTCAAGTCTGGGCCTTGAACTCAGTGCCTGTGCCTTGAACTCGGGGCCTGGGCCTTGAACTCAGGGTCTGGGCCTTAAAGTCAGGGCCTGGGCCTTGAACTGGGGGTCTGGGCCTCGAACTTGGATCCTGGGCCTTGAATAAGGGGCCTGGGTCTTGAATTTGGGGACTGGGCCTTGAACTCCGTGTCTTTGGGCATTGAATCCATGGCCCGGGCCTTGAACTAAGGTCTTGGCCTTGAACTGGGGGCCTAGGTCTTAAACTCAGGCATTGAAGCCATGGCCTTGGCCTTCAACTCAGGTATAGGAATTGAACACAGAGCTGGGCCCTGAACTCAGGGCCTGGGCCTTGAAATTGGGATTGAGCCTTCTACTCCAGGCCTGGGCCTTGAACTCAGATGTGGGCCTTGAACTCAGGGTCTCAGTCTTGAACTAGAAGCCTGGGCCTTGAACTCGGGGCCTGGGCCTTGAAATCAGCCTTGAACTTCGAAGCTTGTCCTTGAACTCAGGTGTGGGCCTTGAGCTCAGGTTAGAGCCTTGACGTCAGATCTGACCCTTGAACTTGGCTCCTGGGCCTCGATCTCGAGGCTTTGGCCTTGAACTCAGGGCCTGGGCTTGGAACTCCAGTCCTGGTCCTTGAACTCAGGGCCTGGAACTTGATCCCAGGTCGGGGCCTTGAACTTGGCTCAGGGCTTTGAACACCACATCTAGGCCTTGAACTCAGGGTCTGGGACTCGAACAGGTCATGGCATTGAACTCTGGGCCTGGGCCTTGAACTCAGGGCCTGGGCCTTGAACTGGGAGTGTGGGTCTTTAACTTGTATCCTGGGCCTTTAACTCAGATGTGGGCCTTGAACTCGGGGCCTGGGCCTTGAACACAGTGTCCTTGCACCTTGACCTCATGGCCTGGGACTTGAACTAAGGACTTGAACCTACTGCCTTGGCCTTGAACTCAGTTCTGGCCTTGAAATTTGGCTTGAGCCTTCTACTCACGGCCTGGGCCTTGAACTCATGTGTGGGCCTTGAAGTGATTGTCTCGGCCTTGAATGAAGTCTGGGACTAGAACTCAGGAACTGGGCCTTGAACTCAGGCCTTGAACTTGCAGCCGTGGCCTTGAACTCAGGTCTGACCATTGAACTTGGGTACTGGGCCTTGAACTCGGGGCCTTCGGCTTGAATTTGGGACCTGGGCATGGGACTCCAGACCTGGTACTTGAACTCGGGGCTTGGGCCTTGAATTCGGGTCTGGGCTTTGAACTCAGGTCTGGGCCTTGTACACCAGATCTGTGCCTTGAACTCAGGGCTGGGCCTTGAAGTCAGGTCTGACCTTTGAACTTGGGTCCTGGGCCTTGAACTCGGGGCCTTCGGCTTAAACTTGGGGACTGGGCCTGGAATTCCAGACCTGGTAAATGAACTTGGGGCTTGGGCCTTGAACTATGGTATGGGCCTTGAACTAGGAACCTGGGCCTAGAACTTGGAGCCTGGGCCTTGAACTCAGGGCCTGGGCCTTGAACTCGTGGCCTTTGCCTTGAACTCAGGTCTGGGCCTAGAACTCAGGGCTGGTCTTTGATGTCAGGTCTGACCCTTGAATTAGTGTCCTGGGCCTTGAACTGGGGGCCTTGGCCTTGAACTCAGGGCCTGGGTCTTGAACGGAGGCTGGGAACTCACAGCCTTTCCCTTGAACTCAGGTCTCAGCCTTGTACTCAGTGCTGGGCCTTGAACTCAGGGGCTGGGCCTAGAAGTCAGGTCTGACGCTTGAACTTGGGTCCTGGGCCTTGAACTGGGGGCCTTTGGTTTGAACTTGGGGCCTGGGTCTGGAATTCCAGACCTTGGTACTGGAACTCGGGGCTTAGGGCTTGAACTCTTGTCTGGGCCTTGAAATAGGATCCTGGGCCTTGAACTAGGATCCCGGGCCTTGAACTTGGAGCCTGGGCCATGAACGTGGAGCCTGAGCCTTGAACTCAGGCCTTGAATTTACAGCCTTTGCCTTGAACTCAGGTCTGGGCCTAGAACTGAAGGCTGGGCCTTGATGTCAGGTTTGACCCTTGAATTAGTGTCCTGAGCCTTGAACTGGGTGCCTTGGCCTCGAACACGGGGCCTGTATCTTGAAATCAGGCTGCAAACTCACGGCCTTTGCCTTGAACTCAGGTCTCAGCCTTGTACTCAGGGCTGGGCCTTGAACTCAGGGGCTGGGCCTAGAAATCAAGTCTGTCCCTTGAACTTTGGTCCTTGGCCTTGAACTGGGGGCCTGGGCCTTGAACTCCATGCCTGGGCATGGAAATCCCGGCCTGGTCCTTGAAATCAGCTCTGGGCCTGGAACTCAGGGCTGGGGCCTTGAGCTCACTGTCCTTGAGCCTTGCACTCATGGCCTGGGCCTTGAACTAAGGTCTTAGCCTTGAAATGGTGGCCCAGGCATGGAACCCAGGCCTCTAAACAACAGCCTTGGCCTTGAAGTCAGGTCAGGCCTTGGAAACAGGGCTGGGTCTTGAACACTGGGCCTGGGCCTTGAAATTGGGCCTGAGCCTTCTACTCCAGGCCTGGGACTTGAACTCAGTTGTGGGCCTTGAACTCATTGTCTGGGCCTTGAACTTCAAGCCTGGGCCTAGAACTCGGGATTAGGCCTTGAACACCAGCCTTGAACTTGGGGCCTTGGCCTTGAACCCAGGTCTTGGCCTTAAACTCAGGGTAGGGCCTTGAAGTCAGGTCTGACCCTTGAACAAGGGTCCTGGGCCTTGAACAAGGGGCCTTGGCCTTGAATTCAGAGCCTGGGCCTGGAAATCCGGGCCTGGTACTTGAACAAGGGCTTGGGCCTTGAACTCGGGTCTGGCCTTGAACTCCAGATCTGGGACTTGATCTGGGGTCTGGGCCTTAAACTGAGGGCCTGGACCTTCAATTGGGGCCTGGGACTTGAACTCCAGGCCTGGGCCTTAAACTAAGGTCCTGGGCCTTGAACTCAGATCTGGACCTTGATCTCAGGTTTGAGCCTTGAACTCAGGGCATGGGTCTTGCACTCAGAGAGTCTGGGCCTTGGACATTTATCCTGGGCCTTGTACTTGGGGTCTGGTCCTTGAACTCAGTTCCCTTGGGCCTTGAACTCATGGCCTGGACCTTCAACTAAGGTCTTTGCATTGAACTGGTGGCCAAGGCCTTGAACTCAGACATTGAACTCACAGCCTTTACCTTGAACACAGTTCTGGGCCTAGAAATCAGGACTGGGCCTTGAACTCGGAGCCTGGGCCTGGAATTCCAGGCCTGGTCCTTGAAATCAGGGCCTAGTTTTGGAACTTGGGTCTGAACCTTGAACATCGGGACTGGGCCTTTAACTCAGAGCCTGGGCCTTGAACTCTGGACCTAGGCCTTGAACTTAGGCCGTGAGTCTTGAAATCAGGTTTGGACCTTGAACTTAGGGCCTGGGACTTGAACTCGGGTTTGGGTCTGGAACTCAGGGCCTGGGCCTTGAACCCCAGATCTAGGCCTTGAACTCAGCTGTGTACCTTGAACTCAGGAGCTAAACATGGAATTCCGGTCTGTGCCTTGAACTCAGGTCTGGGACTTGAACTCAGGTCTGGGCCTTGAACTCAGAGTCTTGGCAACAAGATCTTTCGCGCCACCCTGTGGAAATGAGAGGAATTGACTGCTCTCTGTAGCTCTCTGCTGCCACCCAGTGGAGATTTGTGTGCATGACATCCTGCCAGACATTGGAATTCTGATAACAGAGATCTCTGCTGCCACCCAGTGGACAGGAGAGGAAGTGAAATGTTTTCAATGGCTCTCTGGCACCACCCAGTGGAATTCTGTGTGTATGACATCCTGACAGTGGGATGATAATTCTGGGAACTGTGACAGTTTTCCATCTCCATGTTGGCAAGTCAAAGTGTTGCTCAGAAAGCATTCATGATGAAGGTGGGTGACCCGCCCCTACGCCTGAAGATGTAGGGAGTACTTCGTCTCCTGTCCACAAGGTGGCAGAAGAGAGTACATTTCCCAGAATGCCTAGCTTGTCCTAGTATGATATGTCCTTACTCTCCACTGAGTGGCAGCAGAGATCTACTGAAAGCAGCAAATTACCCTCTTGCACACAAGGTGGCAGCAGAGATATCATTTCCCAGAATTCCAAATGTGTTGCAGGATGTTATGCCTTAAATATCTAGTGGCCACTTCCTCAGTGCTTGTTGGCATTGTTTCCCGGGCTTAACTTGCTGCCTGGAGGTTGGCATTCTGGGATCAGAGATCTCTACTGCCAACATGTGGCCAAGAGAGGAATTGACTGCTTTCTGTGGATCTCTACTGCCACTCTGTGGACAAGAGCAGAATTGCGCTATATTCCAATAGCACTCTAGCTCCACCTAGTGGAGTTTGGTGCCCATGACATCCTGCCAGCAGGTGGGAATAATGGAAACAGAGATCGAGTTTGCCACCCAGTGGACAAGGGAGGAATTGCCCTTCTTATGCTGACTCTCTGGTGCCACCGAGTGGAATTCTGTGTGTAATACACCCAGCCACTGGGATCATAATTCTGGGAACTGTGGCAGATTTTTATCTCCATTTTTGCAAGTCTTGGTGTTTCTCAGAAAGCTATTATGACGGAGATGGGTGGCAGGCCTCCCAAGTTGTAGGGCTTAATTCCTCTCCTATCCAGAAGGTGGCAGAAAAGAGCCCATTTCCCAGAATGCCTAGCTTGTCATAGGATGCTATTTCCTTTTTCTCCACTGGGTGGCAGCAGAGATCTAAAGAAAGCAGCAAATTCCCCTCTTGCACAGTAGGTGGCAGTAGAGACCTAATTTCCCAGAATTCCAAACACATTGTAGGATGTTATGCCTTAAATGTCCACTGGGTGGGGCAAGAGATCTATGCAAAGAAATACAATACTTCCCTTGACCACAGGGCGGCAGTAGAGATCCCCATTCACAGAATTACCAAGCAGCTGGCAGGATGCCGTGTGCACCAAATTCCACTGTGTGGCGCCAGAGAGTTACTTTCAAACTTACGCAATTCCTGCCTCGGCCATCGGGTGCCAGTAGAGATCTCTGTTCCCAGAATTCCAAGCTCCAGTCAGGAAGTTAAGCACAGAAAATCCCACTGGGAGAGGCTGGGAATGTGGCCTAGTGGTACAGGGATGGCCTCGCATGCATGAAGCCCTGGGTTCGATTTCCCAGCCTGACATACACAGAAAATGAGGGGAGTGGCGCTGTGGCTCAATTGGTAGAGTGCTAGCCTTGAGCCAAAAGAAGGGAGGGACAGTGCTCAGGCCCTGAGTACAAACTTTAGGACTGTAAAACAGGAAAAGAATAGAAAGGAAATGCCAGTATTTCGTGCTTCCTGTGCTCCTGGTGGTTTGAGCCTCTAGGGCAGCATGCCAAGGCTACCATGTTTATTCTCCACCACACAGAAAATGAAAACCCGTGATATTCCTGACCCGGGAATTGAACCCAGGCTGCATGCATGCAGGGCGAGCGCTCTACCACTAAGCCACCTCCCCAGTGCTTTTCAGCAGGGTTTCCTGGGCTTAACTTCCTGCTTGGAGGCTGGTATTCTGGGAGCAGAGATCTCTACTGCCACCGTGTGGCCAAGAGGGGAATTGACTGCTTTCTGTAGCTCTCTGCTGCCACCCAGTGGAAGTTTGTGTGCATGACATCCTGGCAGAAGTTTGTAATAATGGAAACAGTGATCATAGTAAGATAGATACATAGATTATTAGATAGATAGCTAGATAGGTAGATAGTAGATAGATGTTATTTAGACAGGTACACAGTTACATGGATAAATAGATAAATAATTAGTTAGATCAATACATAGTACGATATGTAGAGAGTTATATAATAATTAGTTAGATAGACAGATACATAGATACATAGATATTTCGATAGATAGATAATTAGATAGATAGGTAAATAGTTAGATAAATAGATACTTAGATAGATAGTTTAATAGATAGGTAGATAGATACATACATAGATAGATACATACATACATACATACATACATACATACATACTTTGATTGCTACTTAGATATATAGTTAGACAGAAAGAAGATGCATAGATAGGTAGGTAGATAGAGAGTTAGATAGTTATATAAATAGACACATAGATATTTAGATAGATTGGTACATAGTTATTTGGATAGTTAGATATAGAGATAATAGTTTGACAGATGGTTCGTTAGATAAATACATATTTAAATAGATAGACAAATACATAGATAGTTACACTGATAGATAGGTAGATAAATAGATAGGCACATAGATAGATAAATAAGTAGATTTGTAGTTACATAGATGGGTAGATAGAGAGATAGACAGAGAGACAGGCAGAATACCTAAAGAATAGAGTTGGGGGCCATGGCTCTCTCACCCACAGGGTGGACTTGGCCGCTTCGGGTCCTGAGAGTGATCATCAGCGGGCAGGACGTGAGGCCCAAACGAATCCCCTCAATAACGACAGAGATCCACAGAAAGCAGGGAAATCCCACTCTCGACCACAGGGGGAACCCAGAGATCACAGGGCCCCGAATTCCCTCCTGCAGGTGGGACGTTATGCACAGGACATGCCACTGTGGGTTGGCAGAGGCCTACTGTCAGCAGCAAATCCCCATCCAGTCCACAGGGTGGCTCTCGAGATAACATTTCCCAGAATGCCAAGATAGGAGGAGAAAATGGACACAAATTTCCACTTGGTGGAGCTAGAGATCTACGCAAATTCCCAAAATCTCTTACTTGTCCACAGGGTGGCAGTAGAGATCTCTGTTGCCACAATTTAATTGGCTGGCAGGATGTCATGCGCAACAAATTCCACTGGGTGGCGCCACAAAGGTACTTTCAAACATGCAATTCCTGCCTCGGCCACACGGTGGCAGTAGAGATCTCTGTTCCCAGAATTCCATGCTCCAGCCAGGAAGTGAAGCAGAGAAAATCCCACTGGGAGAGGCTGGGAATGTGGCCTGGTGGTACAGTGCTGGCCTCGCATGCATGAAGCCCTGGGTTCGATTCCCCAGTCTGACATACACAGAAAATGAAGGGAGTGGCTCTGTGGCTCAAGTGGTAGAGTGCTAGCCTTGAGCAAAGAAGCCAGGGACAGCGCTCAGGCCCTGAGTTCAAGCCCCAGGAATGGCATAAAGAAAAAAAAAAGAAAGGAAATGCCAGAATTCCCCCTTCCTGTGCTCCTGGTGGTTTGAGCCTGGGCAGCAAGCCAAAGCTGCCATGTTGGTTCTCCCCACACAGAAAATGAAGAACCATGATTCCCCTGACTCGGGAATTGAACCCGGGGCTTAATGCATGTGAGGCAAGCACTCTACCACTAGACCACCTCCCCAGTGCTTTTCGGCAGCGTTTCCTGGGCCTAATTTCCTGCCTGGTAGCAGAGATCTCTACTGCCACCCTGTGGCCAAGAGGGGAATTGACTTCTTTCTGCAGCTCTCTGCTGCCACCAAGTGGAGTTTGGTGTGCATGACATCCTGCCAGCAGGTAGGGATAATGGAAACAGAGATCTCTGCTGTCACCCAATGGACAAGGGAGGAATTACACTCACTTCGATGGCTCTCTGGCGCCACCCTATGGAATTCTATGTGCATTACAATCTGGCCAGTGGGGTGATAATTCTGAGAAGGGTGACAGGTTTGGATCTCCATGTTGGCATGTCTAAGAATGCTCAGAAAGCATTCATAGTGAAGGTGTGTGCCCTCCCCCAAAATAAAGGGAATACTTCATGTCCTGTTAACGAGGTGTCAGCAGAGAGCGCATTTCGCAGAATTCCTTGCTTGTCTTTGGATGCTATGTCATTTTGATCCACTGGGTGGCAGCAGAAATCTACTGAAAGCAGCAAATTTCCTTCTTGCCCATAAGGTGGCAGCAGAGATCACATTTTCCAGAATTCCAAACATGTTGCAGGATGTTATGCCTTAAATATCCACTGGGTGGGGCTAGAGATCTATACAAAGCAGCACAATTCCTCCCTCGGCTACAGGATGGCAGTAGAGATCTCTGTTCCCAGAATTCCAAGCTCTAGCCAGGAAGTTAAGTCCAGAAAATTCCACTGGGAGAAGCTGGGAATGTGGCCTAGTGGTACAGTGCTGGCCTCGCATGCATGAAGCCCTGGGTTGGCATCCCCAGCATTACATACACAGAAAATGAAGGGAGTGACGCTGTGGCTCAAGTGGTAGCGTGCTAGCCTTGAGCCAAAAGAAACCAGGGACAGTGCTCAGGCCCTGAGTTTAAGCCAAAGGACTGGCAAACAGGGAAAAAAAGGAAATACCAGCATTCCCCCCATCCTGTGCTCCTGATGGTTTGAACCTCTATGATATCATTCCAAGGCTACCATATTGGTTCTCCACGACACAGAGAATGATGAACCATGATTCTCCTTACCCGGGAATTGAACCAAGGGCTGCGTGCATGCAGGGCGAGCCCTCTACCGCTAGGCCACCTCCCCACTGGTTTTCAGCAGGGTTTCCTGGGCTTAATTTCCTGCCTGGAAGTTGGGATTCTGGAAGCAGAGATCTCTACTGCCACCCTGTGCCCAAGAGGGGAATTGACTGCTTTCTGTAGCTCTCTGCTACCACCCAGTGGAGTTTGGTGTGCACAACATCCTGCCAGCATGTTGGAATCATGGAAACAGAGAACTTTACTGCCACCCAGGGCACAAGGGGAACCTGACAACTGTATTTACTGGTATTAGAACTAGGAAACTGAAAGGGAATACTAAAATCGAGAGACACAGGGTAAAAAAGACAAAAGACTACAAAAGCAATACTTGCAAAACTGTTTGGTGAAAGTGAACTGAACAACTCATGTGGGGGAGGGAAAGAGGAGGGGGGAGGGGGTGGGTGAACAGGTAGGAAGATGGATGGTTGTTTGGATGGGTGGTTGGATGGATGGTTGGAAGGGTGGATGGATGGATTGGTGGGTAGATGGTTGGACAGATGGATGGATGGATGGGTGGATGGATGGTTGGAGTGTTAGATGTGCGGTTGAATCGGTAGATGGAAGAATGGTTGGATAAGTAGGTGGGAGGATGGATGTATCTATGTATGTAAAGTTGGATAGATGGAGATAGATAGTGGGATGGATTGATAAACAGAGAGATAGACTAACAGACACAAACACAGATAGATATAGTTAGATAGTTAGATAGATAGATAGATAGATAGATAGATAGATAGATAGATAGATAGACAGATACATAGATACATAGATGGCTAGATGGATGGATGCATGCATGGATGGATAGTTTGAGGGATAGACAAATAGAGTGATCGATGGATAGATAGACAAATAGAGAGAGATAGACAGACAAATGTACAGATAGATGAATGGATAGATGGGAGGATGGGTGGACAGTGGATAGATAGATGGATAGATAAATAGATGGATGGACGGATGTGTAGAGGGATGGATAGATTGATGGATGGATAAAGAGAGTGTTAGGTGGTTAGACAGACAAATAGAGAGACAGAGAGACAGCTATTTTGAAAAATAGATGCATGAGGGGGTGGATAGCTGGGTGGATGGGTGGATGGGTGGACAGATTGATGTATAGAGAGATAGAAGTTTAGATAGATACATAGACACAGAGACACCTTGATAGATGGACAGACAGAAGGGTGGAGGACAGAAGGACAGACAGACTGGTGCGTACTTGGACTGGTGGATTTATAGATGGGTAGGTGGAAGGGTGGATGGTTGGGTGTATAGGTGGGTGGATGGGTGAGTGGATAAATGGATTGCTGGGTGGATGTGTGGATGGATTGGTGGGTGGATGGTTGGGTGGAGGGTTGGGGGTTAGATCAATGAGTGGATGGATAGATGGGAGGATGGGTGGGTAGATGGGTGGGTGTATGGTTGGATGGGCAACGGAGTGGAAAAATAAATACAATAAAATATATCCAGTGGAATAAGGAAATAAAAGTAAGTAGAACTGGGCGCTGAGAACCTCACCCGGCCTGGATTACCCTCGTCCTCCATATTCAAACTCAATTGGCCCACAACCTGGCCTCACGTACCGGGAAAAGGAAGTTGGGGTCCAGGGGCTGAGGATCGGGGTTCTCCTCCTCCTCCTGCTGTGTGCAGCCACCGGCACAAATTACTACCTGCCAGTGAGGTGTGAGGTGAGCTTCACCTCTGTGTATTCCAGGGGTTTCCACCCCATCCTGTGGGGGTGCCCAACAGGAAGGCTGGCTTCAGGGCTGAGTCTCTGAAGGAGTCATGGCGGGCAGGCCAAGAGGAAGTTGGGCATACTGACATTGATTTTTGTATGTCCTGTCACATCACACTTGCAATGAAACGTGATTTCCAGTTCATTGATCCCAACCGCCACCTGGTTCCAGGAATCAGGTTTTATGGTGGATGCACTGGGCATTGATTCTGGGGTCGGGTAATGTGTGAGGGTGGGAATTCACTTTATAAGCGGATGGATGGGTGGATGGGTGAATGGATGGATGGGTGGATGGATGGGTGGATCGGTGGATGGGAGGATGGGTGGATGGGTGAATGGGTGGGTGGATGGATCTAATCCATTCTATTCTATTCTAGAATATTCTACTCCAATCCATTCTATTCTATTCTAGAATATTCTACTCCATTCTATTCTATTCTAGAAGATTCTACTCCTATTCTATTCTATTCCATTCTATCCTAGAATATCCTACCTCATTCTCTTCCATCTATTCTAGAATATTCAACTCCATTCTATTCTATGCTATTTTATTCTAGAATATTCTACTCCATTCTATTCTATTCTATTCTATTCTAGAATATTCTACTCCATTCTATTCTATTCTAGAATATTCTACTCCATTCCATTCCATTCTATTCTAGAATATTCTAGTCCATTCTAGTCCATTCTATTGTAGAATATTATGGAATATTCCATTCTATTCCATTCTATTCTAGAATATTCTACTCCATTCTATTCCATTCCATTCTAGAATATTCTACTCCATTTTACTCCATTCTATTCCATTCTAGAATATTCTACTACATTCTATTCTATTCTATTCTCGAATATTCTACTCCAATCTATTCTATTCTAGAATATTCTAGTCCATTCTATTCTATTCTACAATATTCTACTAAAACAATTGTATTCTATTCCACTCTAGAATATTCTACTCCATTCTATTCTATTCTAGAATATCCTACTCCATTCTATTCTAGAATATCCTACTCCATTCCATTCTATTGTATTCTATTCTAGAATATTCTACTCCAATCTATTCTATTCTAGAATATTCTTCTCCTATTCTTTTCTATTCCATTCTATAGTAGAATATTCTAGAATAGAATAGAATGGAGTATAATATTATATTCTATTCTAGATTATTCTACTCCATTCTATTCTATTCAAGAATATTATACGCAATTCTATTCTATTCCAGAATATTGTACTCCATTCCATTCCATTCCGTTCTATTCTAGAATATTCTATTCCTATTCTATTCTATTCTAGAATATTCCATTCCATTCCATTCTATTCTATTCTATTCTAGAATATTATACTCCTATTCTATTCCATTCTATTCTAGAATATTCTACTCCATTCTATTCCATTCTAGATTATTCTACCTATTCCATTCCATTCCAATCCATTCTATTCTAGAATATTCTACTCCTATTCTATCCTATTCTATTCTATAATATTCAACTCCATTCTATTCGATTCTATTCTGGAATATTCTACTCCATTCTATTCTATTCTATTCTATTCTAGAATATTCTACTCCACTCTATTCTATTCTAGAATATTCTACTCCATTCTCTTCTATTCTAGAGTATTTTTCTCCATTCCATTCCATTCCATTCCATTCCATTCCATTCTATTTTAGAATATTCGACTACCATTCTTTTCTATTCTATAATATTCTACCCATTCTATTCTATTTTATTCTGGAATATTCTATTCCATTCCATTCTATTCTATTCAGGAATACTCTACTGCATTCTACTCTATTCTAGAATATTCTACTCCATTCTATTCTATTCTATTCCATTCTATTCTAGAATATCCTACTACATTCTATTCCATTCTGTTCTAGAATATTCTACTCCATTCAATGCTATTCTATTCTAGAATATTCTACTCCATTCTTCTCCATTCCATTTTATTCTAGAATATTCTACTCCTATTCTATTCTATTCCAATCTATTCTAGAATATTCTGCTCCATTCTATTCTATTAAATTCCATTCTATTCTAGTATATTCAAGTCCACTCTATTCTATTCTAGAATATTCTACTCTAATCCACTCTATTCTAGAATTTTCTACTCCATTCAATTCCATTCTATTCTATTCTACTCTATTCTATTCTAGAATATTCTCCTCCATTATATTCTATTCTATTCCTTTCTGTTCCAGAATATTCTGGAAAATTCTACTCCATTCTATTCCATTCTACTCTAGAATATCCTACTCCACTGTATTCTATTCTATTTTATTCTATTCTAGAATATTCTACTCCATTTCATTCTACTCTATTCTAGAATATTCTGCTCCATTCTATTGTATTCTGTTCTTGAATATCCTACTCCATTCTGTTCCATTCTATGCTAGAATATCTATTTGATTCTCTTCTATTCTAGAATATCTGACTCCATTCCATTCCATTCTATTCTAGAATTTTCTACTAGAATTCTATTCTATTCTATTCTATTCTAGAATATTCTACTCTATTCTATTCTACTCCATTCTATTCTAGACTATTCTGGAATATTCTACTCCATTCTATTCCATTCTATTCTAGAATATTCTACTCCATTCTTCTCCATTCAATTTTATTCTAGAATATTCTACTCCTATTCTATTCTATTCCAATCTATTCTAGAATATTCTGCTCCATTCTATTCTATTAAATTCCATTCTATTCTAGTATATTCAAGTCCACTCTATTCTATTCTAGAATATTCTACTCTAATCCACTCTATTCTAGAATTTTCTACTCCATTCCATTCCATTCTATTCTATTCTACTCTATTCTATTCTAGAATATTCTCCTCCATTATATTCTATTCTATTCCTTTCTGTTCCAGAATATTCTGGAAAATTCTACTCCATTCTATTCCATTCTACTCTAGAATATCCTTCTCCACTGTATTCTATTCTATTTTATTCTATTCTAGAATATTCTACTCCAATTCATTCTACTCTATTCTAGAATATTCTGCTCCATTCTATTGTATTCTGTTCTTGAATATCCTACTCCATTCTGTTCCATTCTATGCTAGAATTTCTATTTGATTCTCTTCTATTCTAGAATATCCGACTCCATTCCATTCCATTCTATTCTAGAATTTTCTACTAGAATTCTATTCTATTCTATTCTATTCTAGAATATTCTACTCTATTCTATTCTACTCCATTCTATTCTAGACTATTCTGGAATATTCTACTCCATTCTATTCCATTCTATTCTAGAATATTCTACTCCATTCTATTCTTTTCTATGCCATTCTATTCTTGAATATTCAACTCCATTCTATTCTATTCTATTTTATTCTAGAATTTCTACTCCACTGTACTCCACTCTATTCCATTCTGGAATATGCTACTCCATTCTACTCTATTCTGGAATATTCTACTCCATTCTATTCGATTCTATTCTAGAATATTCTACTCCATTCTATTCCAATCCATTCTATTCTAGAATATCCTGCTCCATTCTATTCCATTCCATTTTAGAATATTCCACTCCATTCTATTCTATTCTATTCTATTCTAGAATATTCTATGCCTTTTATTCTATTCTAGTATAGTCTACTCCATTCCATTCCATTCTATTCTAATCTATTCTAGCATTTTCTACTCCATTCCATTCCATTCTGTTCTACAATATTCTATTCCATTTTTCTAATCTATTCTATTCTAGAATTATTCTATTCCATTCTATTCCAACCTATTCTAGAATATTCTACTCCATTCTATTCTATTCTATTCTATTCTATTCTAGATTATTCTACTTCATTCTAATCCATACTATTCCATTCTAGAATATTCTACTCCATTCTATTCTATTCTAGAATATTCTACTCCATTCTATTCCATTCCATTCTATTCCTGAATACCCTACTCCATTCTATTCCATTCCATTCTATTCCTGAATACCCTACTCCATTCTATTCCATTACATTCTAGAATGTTCTACTCCATTCTTTTCTGTACTATTCTATTCTATTTAGGAATATTCTACTCAATTCTACTCCATTCTATTCTATTCTAGAAAATTCTACTCCTTCTATTCTGTTCTAAGGAATATTCTATTCCACTCCATTCCATTCCATTCAATTCTATTCTATTCGAGAATTTTCTACTCCATCCCATTCCATTCTATTCTAGAATATTCTATTCCATTCTATTCTAATCTATTCTATTCTAGAATATTCTACTCCACTGCATTCTATTCTAGAATATTTACTCCATTCGATTCCATTCTATTCTAGAATATAATACTCCACTCTATTCCATTCTATTCCAGAATATTCTACTCCATTCCATTCTATTCTAGAATTTTCTACTCCATTCTACTCAATTCTATTCCATTCTAGAATATTCTACTCCATTCTATTCTATTCTAGAATATTCTCCTATTCTATTCAATTCTATTCTATTCTATAATATTCTATTCCATTCTCTTCTATTCTATTCTGGAATGCTCTACTCCATTCCATTCTATTCTACTCTGTAATATTCTACTCCATTCTATTCTAGAATATTCTGGAATACTCTACTCCATTCTATTCCATTCTATTCTAGAATATTCTACTCCATTGTATTCTTTTCCATTCTATTCTAGAATATCCTACTCCATTCTATTCTATTCCACTCTAGAATATTCTACTCCATTATATTCTACTCCATTATATTCTATTCTAGAATATTCTACTACCTTCATTTACATTACATTCTATTCTCTTCTAGAATGTTCTACTCCATTCCATTCCATTCCATTCTATTCTAGAAAATTCTACTCCACTCTATTCTATTCTAGAATATTCTACTCTAATCCACTGTATTCTAGAATATTCTACTCCATTCGATTCCATTCTATTCTATTCTATTCTAGAATATTCTCCTCCACTCTTTTCTATTCTACAATATTCTGCTCCATTCTATTCTATTCTACTCCATTCTATTCTAGAATATTCTACTCCATTCTATTCTATTCTATTCCATTCTATTCTGGAATATTCTGGAATGATCTACTCCATTCTATTCCATTCAATTCTAGAATATTCTACTCCATTGTATTCTATTCCATTCTATTCCATTCCATTCTAGAATGTTCTACTACATTGTATTCTATTCTATTCTAGAGTATTCTACTTGATTCTACTCCATTCTCTTCTATTCTAGAATATTCTACTCTATTCTATTCTAGAATATTCTACTCCATTCTATTCCATTCTATCTATTGTATTCTAGAATATTCTACTCCAATCTTTTCTATTCTAGAACATTCTCAAATATTCTACTCCATTCTATTCTATTCTAGAATATTCTACTCCAATCCATTCCATTCTTTTCTATTGTATTCTAGAATATTCTACTCCTACTCTATTCTATTCCATTCTATTCTAGAATATTCTACTACATTCTATTCTATTCTATTCTACTCTAGAATATTCTACTCCATTCTATTCTATTCTATTCTATTCTATTCTAGAATATTCTACTCCATTCTATTCTATTCTATTCCATTCTCTTCTGGAATATTCTGGAATACTCTACTCCATTCTATTCCATTCATTTCTGGAATATTCTACTACATTCTATTCTATTCCATTCTATTCCATTCAATTCTAGAATATTCTACTCCATTGTATTCTATTCCATTCTATTCCATTCCATTCTAGAATATTCTACTCCATTCTATTCTATTCTATTCTATTCTATAATATTCTACTTGATTCTACTCCATTCTCTTCTATTCTAGAATATTCTACTCTATTCTATTCTATTCTATTCTAGAATTTTCTACTCCATTTCTTTCCATTCTATTCTATTCTATTCTACAATATTCTACTCCAATCTATTCTATTCTAGAATATTGTAGAATATTCTACTCCATTCTATTCTATTCTAGAATATTCTACTCTAATCCATTCCATTCTTTTGTATTGTATTCTCCTACTCTATTCTATTCCATTCTATTCTAGAATATTCTACTCCATTCTATTCTATTCTATTCTAGAATATTCTACTCCATTCTATTCTACTCTAGAATATTCTGCTCCATTCTATTCTATTCTATCCCATTCTATTCTAGAATATTCTGGAATATTCTACTCCATTCTATTCTACTCTATTCTAGAATATTCTCCTCCTTTCTCTTTCTTTTCTATTCTATTCGATTGGATTCGATTCGACTCTTTTTGATTCGATTTGATTCCATTTTATTCTACAATATTCTACTTCTTTTCTAATCTATTCGATTCGATTCCAGAATATTCTACTCCATTCCATTCTATTCTCTTCTGTTTAATTCTCTTCTATTCTAGAGTATCCTACTCCATTCCATTCCTTTCTATTCTAGAATATTCTACTCCTATTCTATTCTATTGTATTCTATTCTACTCCATTCAATTCTATTCCTAGAATATTCTACTCCATTCTATTCTATTCTAAAATATTGTACTCGATTCTATTCCATTCCATTCTATTCAAGATTACCCTACTCCATTCTATTCCATTCCATTCTAGAATGTTCTTCTCCATTCTATTTTATACTATTGGGGCAGGACTTCATTTCCTCTCGAATGCAGATGGTCCATCACCTTAGTGCGGGACTTCCCTTCCTATTCCAATTCATCTCATCAGCTGGGGGTGGGACTTTCCTTCATCTAGAAACTCAGGCATGCACATTGTCTTGGTGCAGGCCTTCCTGTCCTCTAGGGACTCAGGCTTGCCCACCACCTTGGGTGGGGACTTGCTTCTAGGAATTTTGGCATGTCCATCACCTGGAGGTGGGACTTCCCGTGCTCTGGGAACTCAGACCGACCCATCCCCTGTGGGCGGGACTTTACTTCACCTATCATGAAGACAAGGTGGCACCAGTCACACCCTTTATCCTCATTTCACATATATTCCCATGTTGATAGTTCTCCACCTCATGTGTCTGGAATATTCCATGGAAGACGCATGTCATTGTGCACACGAATCATTTTATGTAATCACTGGTGTAGACAGGTCTAGGACAGAGATTGCAGCAGGGTGGGGAGTGAAAAAGAGCCGGGGTGCCCAGGTCAATGCGAAGTCAGGAATTCTCAATCTCAGGGGGGAACAATTTCCTTTTCATGTTGATTTTTTTTCCTGTAGGATGAGCAGGTGGGGGTGAACTCCTCGTGTCCTTCACACCTGGGTGGAATTAGAATGAGCACCGCGAGGAAGCCGACGGGGATGGTGGGGGGGTCTCAATTTGGATGAGGGACCCATCATCCGGCTCAACTGCCCTCCACTGGGATGCTGACAGCCATCGAGTCACCGGAGACAGATCTGTATTTATTTCTTACTCAAGAAAACATTTATGCAGACATCTGTAAGAAAGAAGGGGAAAGGGAAACTGAGTCCAAGCCACACATGCCACCACAGGACCCGTGACAGACTTGGAATGGAAGCTCCCAGGGCCCTGGGTCCACAGTGTGCAAGCTCTGCCTCCCACGGCTACCTTACCAATGCAGATGATATCCATGGGTTCTGCCACGATTCCATTGTCCCCAAGAACCTTCTGGAACTCTGCCATGTCCGCCTCACTCAGCGTGGGCACTCGGCCTGGGGATGCAGGAGAAGGCAGGGGAATGGACGCCGGTTAGACTCCCTGGAATTTTACTCGATGCCACCGGAAGACTCCCGGGGTTTGGCACCCACCCAGCGCCACAATGGTGTAGGTGTCCACCGCTCGAGCTTCCGGAGGGTCGGTTGACAAAGCGCAGAAGCAGCAAGCTGTCGCTCACACTCGGATGAGATGTAGAATTTTCTGTGGCGGGACATGCCTTCATCCTTGCTATTTAGCGATACCCAGCTGCTTTCTGTTGGCTCTGTTGGCAGGGTAGTTGGGGGAAACTTCCATGGGATTCATGAATTATAGCAGCAGGGCCGGGCCCTCCATCTATAGGTCACTGAACCTGTCAGTCAAGTCCCTGTCCCATCTGGGGTCCCCAGGGGCACGGAGGAAGTGGGGCCATGCGTCGGGACTCACCCCAGGTCGGGTGGATGCGGTCGAATTGTCTTTTCATAGATTGCATCATGCAGCGACAGTATCTCGGTAGCTGGTGGAGGAGACAGCGCAGGGAGCCGATGGGACGCCCCTCGCCTGGGACCCCCTCTGTGCTGCTGCATCCTAAACTAAAGGGGTACTTGTGAAAGGGGGAGTCCCCTGGGAACCATCTTGTAACCTTGTGTAACCATGGTGATTGCTGGGAGACTGTGGGAAAAGAAATTCACTTCCACCCTCACTTCAGGGAGATGGGCGATGGGTGCGCTTCAGTTCCTAGAGGAAAGGAAGTCCCACCCCAGGTGATGGGCAGGCCTGAGTTCCTACAGGAAGGGAAGTCCTTCCCACATGAGATGTGTGTGCCTGAGACCCTACAGGGAAGGATTACTGCCCCCAGAGGATGGACCTGCCTCAGTTACTACAAAAAGGGAAGTCCTACACCCAGGTATTGGGCATGCCTGAATCCGTACAGGAAAGTCACATCCCCAGCCAATGCAAGGCCCAGGCCACCACTGAGCAATGGAGGCCTCCGCCCCTTCCACCTGGCACCGCACGCCATTACTTGGACGCGAACCCCAGTGATATGGCATCACAGTTTTGGCTGAAACACTGTAAGTAGGATGAGTGGAACTGAAGGATATCATCATCGCTGAGGCCCTCCAGTTCATTGCTCACTGTGAAGATGTGTTTCCACCTGCCTTCCATCTGCAGGGGGTACACTGGAAATGGGGGACCCAGGTGATAGACGTGGATGGGTGGGGAAGATGGTGCATCACACCTCACCCACCTTCCCCCAAGGTGCTCTCAACAGGGTACCATCCCTCTTGTTCTCTAAGAAAACTTCCCTGATCCCCACTCTATGGGCTTCTTGGAAGGGGAGACGCATTCAGGACCTAGAAGGACAGCTCCAGAAACATGCAAAAAATCAGAGAAAACCAACCCCAGGAGTGTGGAGATGACAGCAAAGGAGAGCCACGTGGGAATCCTCCTGAATATCCTCCTTCTCATCAGAATTGCAACCCACCCAGAAATGCTCCTTCATTGAAATGGCACCCACCATAGTCCTGTCCACCCTGGTACCTTCGTGGCATCCACTGGAATAGATGAAGCCAAGCCTACCCAGCTGAGCACGAGCACCAGGGCCCAGCCTGAGGACCTGAATTTTCCCCATGGCTTCTCTTTCCCTGGGTAGGTAAAGGTCTGTGATGGCGCCCCAAGTTTTATCTCCCTGGCTGTGGGCAGGGCTTCGTGGGGAAGGAGTCTTGGCGGGCTAGCCAATAGGAAGTTGGGCATGTTATCACTGATGTGTGTATGTCCTGTCACATCCTACACGCAATGAATCATGATTTCCAGTTCATTGATCACAGCTAGCTAGACAAATAGACAGAAGGATAGATGGATGGATGGGTGGGCAGCTGGTTGCGAGGGTGGAAGAATGGAAAGATTGTTTTATACAGAGAAAGGAGGAGAAATGGATACATAGACACACAGACACCCAGATAGAGAGGATGGACAGATGGATGGATGGACGACGGAAGGAGGGATGGACAGCCAGATGCTTGGGCAGGTGGATGGATAAATGAGTTGGCTGAGGAATGATGGATGGTGTAGCGGTGGGTGGATGGATAGATAAATGGATAGATAGATAGAAGGATAGAAATACAGACAGACAGACAGACCAACAATGGAGAGACGGGCAGTTGGAAGAGTGGGTGGTCTGGGTGATGGATGGGTGCATAATTGGATGGATAGATGGTCACATGCTTGCAACAATGGACAGATGGCCTGATGGATAGATGGATATTTCGATGGATGGGTGGATGGGTGGGTGGATGCTTGTGTGGATGGATGTCTGGATGGGTGGTGGATGGGTGGGTGGGTAGATGGATGGGTGGGTGAATGGGTGGGTGGATGGATGGATGGATGAGTGGATGGTGTGTGGGTGGATGATTGGATGGAGGGATTGGTGGATGGGTGGATGGGCTGATGGAAGGGTGTGTGGTTGGATGCATGGATGGGTGCTTGCATGGATTCTGGGTTGGTGGGTGGAGTAGGTGGATGGGTCGATGGGTGGTTGGATGGATGGATGGGTGGTTGGATGCGTTGAAGGATGGATAGATGGATAGATAAATAGAAAATAGGTAGGTAGGTACGATATTGATGTATTTCTATATATTTTGAGATACATATGTATCCATTGGTATCACATACAAAGGAGAAGCTTCTGGAATGCTAGCCACCCAGAAAGTGACCATCATGAATTTCCTTCACTGCCCTGCACAACTCAGCTACGCAACTAGATTCTCTCCCTGCCAGACCCACAAAGAAAGGGGATTTTTTTTTCGAGAAAAATCAATGCCATGACAGAGGGAAATGAAGGAGTGAATTCTCCAAGCTGAACTCTGGAGGCTTCTGGCCTGTCAGTTCAGCCAGAAAATTCTGGAAGGCCTTGCTGCTGTCCCTTTATGCTTCATTACCCGATTGGGCACCGAGTGGAAAAATAAATAAAATGAAATATCTCCAGTGGAATAAGAAAATAAAAATAATAAGTAGAACTGGGTGCTGAGCACCTCACCGGGCCTGGATTCCCGTCGTCCTCCAGATTCTGACAACATCGCATCCAGCCCGATATTGCCAACCAGGAAAAGCAGTTGGGGCACAGGGCTGAGGATGGGGGTTCGTCTCCTCCTCCTTCTGCTGTGTGCAGCCACGAGCATGAATTACTACCTGCCAGTCAGGTTCGGTTGAGCTTCACCCCACTGAGTTCCAGGGTTCCTCCCTCGGGAGGCACCCCGGGGTGCCTGGTGGGAAGGCGGGCTTGAGGCCTGAGTCTATGGGAATGGTGGTTGAATATCCTGAGGGAATGAGGAGGGAAAGAAGGAAAGAAGGAAGGAAGGAAGGAAGAAAGGAAGGAAGGAAGGAAGAAAGAAGGAAGGAAGCAAGGAAGGGAGGGAGGGAGGGAAGGAAGGAAGGGAAGGAGGGAGGAGGAGGGAGGGAGGAGGAAAGGAAGGAAGGAAGTTAAG
This sequence comes from Perognathus longimembris pacificus, assembly GCF_023159225.1. Lineage (NCBI taxonomy): Eukaryota > Metazoa > Chordata > Mammalia > Rodentia > Heteromyidae > Perognathus > Perognathus longimembris. Next base: position 20,854 of record NW_025958491.1, on the reverse strand, counting down.
GGAGGAAGGAAGGAAGGAAGGAAGTTAAGGGAGGGAGGGAGAGACGGGAGGGAAGAGGGAAGGAAGGAAAGAAGGATGCAAGGAAGAAAGGAGGGAAGGGTAGATGGAAGAATGTAAGGGTTGAGAAGGAGGGATGGAAGGAGGGAAAGAAGGAAGGATGGAGAGATGGAAGGGAGGAAAGGATGGAAAGGAGGGAATGATGGGGAAGGAAGGAAGGAAGGAAGGAGGGAGGGAATAAAGGATGGAAGGAAAGGAAAGGAAAGAGGGAGGAAGGAGGAAAAGAAGGAAGGTAAGAAGGAAGTAGGGAAAGAAGAAGGGAGGGAGTAAGGAACAAAGGTGGGAAAGGCTGAAGGAAAAAGGAAGTAAAGGAAAGAAGGAGGGAGGAAAAGAAGGAAGGAGGGAAACAAAGGTAGTAGGGCGGAGGAAGGGAAGGGTGAAGGATGGAAGGAAGGAGGGAGTGAGGGAAGCAATGAGGGATGGCGGTAAGGGAGGGAGGGAAGGAGGAGAGATGGAAAGGAAGGAAGAAGGCAAAGAAGGAAGAAGGGATGGAGGTCAGGAGGGAATTAAAGAGGGATGGAATGGGGGAAGGAAAGAGGGAAGGAAAAGAAGGAAGGAAAGGAAGAAGGGGATGGTTGGTGGCGATTGGAAGGAGGGAAAGAAGGAGCAGAGGAAGAGGGAAGGAAGGAGGGAAGAGCGAGAGAATCCTTTGCACACCCACTGAGGCCAATATTGCTCTTTGTGATCACCATTGGGACCAACACACGCATTGCACACCTCACCGAGTCCAAGTCACACACAGCATCGTCCACTGAAGCCAAATGCGATCTTTTTGCACAACCCCTCATGAGGCCAATACACGAAAATCAGGCATGTGCACACCCCACAAAGGACAATACAGTCATTTGGCACACCCCACTGAGGACAATGCAGGCCTCTGTGCTCCACTGAATCCAGCGCAGGCCCTGCACACTCGACTTAGGCCAGCACACTTGTTTGCACACCCCACTGAGACGAATGCCAGGCTGGAACACACACACGCTCAGGGCCATTTCCAGCATTTGCCTATGCCACGGAGGCCAATGCAGGCCTTGAGTTTCTCACCTAGGCTAGATATTGTCCTATTGCACTCCCCAACGAGGCCTACAAAGGCCCTTGCAACAGCCCACCGAGGCCAACAGATGCCTTGCGGGCCCCACTGGGGACAATGCAGGCCTTGAATGCTACAGTGAGGACCATACAGACCTTACACACTCCAGTGGGGGCAATGCAAGCCTTTGCACACCCCAATGAGAGAAAAGCTGTCCTTGCATATTCTTCCAGAGAGAGCACAGGCATTGAATGCCCCACTGACGACAATACAGGCGATTGCACACCCCACTGAGTCCTATGCAATTCCTGAAGGCCCCAATTAGGCCAATCCCAGGCCTTAAAGACTCCCGTGAGAGCAATATAGATATTTGCACACCTCATAGAGGCCAATGGAGCCTTTATGCACCACACTGACACCAATTCAAGCATCACACACTCCACTGAAATGGATAAGCAACAGGCACAGTCCGCCAAGCGTGAATGCAGAACTTTTGCTACCCCACTGATGTCAAATACACACTTTGCCCCTCCCCATCCGAGGCCACAATGTGGTCTGGCCACATTCACTGACGCCTATACAGGCTTTCCATTCTCTCCTAAGGCCAAACACACTTTTGTGCACACCCCACTGAGGCAATGCAGGGATTGTGCTCCCCACTGAGGGCAATAGAGACTTGCCAAACCCCCACTGAGGCCAGTGCAGGCCTTTGCAAGCCCCATTGAGACCAATACATACCTTGCTTCATCCACTGATGCTTATTGTGGTCCTTTGCACACCCCACTGAAGTCTGATGTGGGCATTGTGCATGCCACTCTGAGGCCAGTAGTGACCTCATCCTCCCAGATGACTCCAGCCCAGAACTTTCCACAGCCCACTGAGTGCAATATGGGCACTTTTAGGGAAATAGAGCTTTGCACACCCCCCACTGAGGGAAACGCAAGAGTTTGCACACCCCACTGAGGCCGATGTAGCCTTGCAGGACACACTGAAACCAATGCAGATCTTGCTTACTGCAGTGAGGTCAATGTAGACCTTACACACTAGTGAGAGCAACACAAATCTTTGCACACACCACTGCGTTCAATGTGGTCCTTGCATTTTTCCATCACGGACGAACACAGGCCTTTGCATAACCTACTGAGCCTCTGCATGCCTTGCGTGTTCCGCTGGGTACACTGCAGGCTTTGTACACTCCAACAAAGGCAACCAGCATTTTCACACCCCCACTGAGGCCAACACAGCTGCGGAAGGCCCACTGAGTCCAATACACATCTTGCACACTCCAGAGAGCAATACAAGCCTTTGCACAACCAACTGAGCCCACTACAGGTCTTGCATAGCCCCTAACACCTAATTCAATACTTGTGCATGGCCCTACTGAGGTTAAGGGTGGGCCTTGAAATGTAGCCCTCTAATAACGCTAGAGGCCTTGCACACTCCACCGATTCAATATAGGCCTTTGCACACCGCAATAAGTCCATAGAGACTTGCCTACTCCACTGAAGCCCAAAGCTATCCTTTTGCACACCGCACTGTGCCAAAGCAGCCTCGGCCCCATCACCAGGGGGTGGGATTGCCTTTCCTCTAAGAAGTCAGGCAAGCACATCACCTGGGGGCAGGACTTCCCGTCCTCTAGGAACTCAGGGCTGCCCATAACTTTAGGGGAGGGACTTCCATTCTACCATTCAGATAGGCCCAACAACCTGGGGGAGGGACTTCCTTTCCTCTAGGAATACAGGTGGCCCATCACCTGAGGGCGGGACTTCCCTTTCTCTCCAAACTCAGGTTGTCCATCGCCTGGAGGCAGGACTTCCTTTCCTCTAGGGAATTCAGGTACAGTCATCACCTGGGGGCGGGACTTTCCTTCCTGTAGGAACTCATGCCTGCCCATAAGTTAGTGGTGGGATTTCCCTTTCCTTTTCCAATTCAGGAATTCTTCATCAGCTGGAGGCGAGACTTCCCTTCCTGTAGAAACTCAGGCATGCCCCTCACCTGGGGGAGGGGCATCCCTTCCTGTAGGACCTCAGGCCTGCCCATAACTTGGGGGTGTGCTTTCCCTTCCTGTTCAGTTGAGGAATTCTCATCAGCTGGGGGTGGGACTTCCCTTCATCTAGAAACTCAGGCATGTTCATCACCTGGGGGCGGGACTTTACTTCTAGGAATTTAGGCATGTCCATCACCTGGGGGTGGGACTTCCCTTGCTCTGGGAACTCAGACAGACCCATCCCCTGGGGCGGGACTTTACTTCACCTATCATGAAGACAAGATGGCAACAGTCAGACCCGGTATCCTAATTTCACAAATATCCTTATGTTGATCAGCTCTCCATCTCGTGTCTCTGGAATATTCTGTGAAATACGTATGTCATTGTGCACACGAATCATTTTATTTTTATCATTGGTGTAAATGGGCCCAGGACAGAGATGGCAGCAGGGTTGGGGAGTGAGGAAGCGCCGGGGTGGCCCAGGTCAATGGGAAATGAGGAAATCACAATCTCGGGTGGGGGGAACAAATTCCTTTCTATGTTGATTCTTTTTCCTTTGGATGTGCAGGTGGGGGTGAACTCCTCGGGTCCTTCACCCCTGGATGGAATTAGAAATGAGCATGTGAGGAAGCCAACGGGGAGGGTGGGGAGGCCCAGTGGGGATGGGGGACCCAGCAAACAGGCTCGAATCCTCTCGACTTGGACACCGACAGCCTTCGAGTCACCCGAGACAGGTTAGTCCCTGTATTTTTGTGTGTATATATTTTAATCACAGAATCATTTGTGCAGAAATCTGTAAAGAGAGAAGGAAGAGGGAAACTGAGTCTCAGCCACATGTACCACTACAGGACCCGTGAGAGACTTGGAAGGAAAGCTCCCAGGGCCCTGCGTTCCATAGTGTGCGAGCTCTGCCACCCAGGGCGACCTTACCTTGGCCAGTGAAGCGCATGGGTTCCAGCCACGATTCCTTTTCTGCTGCAGAACCTTCTGGAATTTTCTCCACGTCCGCCACTCTCAGCGTGGATGCTTGGCTGGGAATCCAGGGGGAATCGACGCCTGTTAGACTCCATCGAATTTCACTTGATGCCACCGGGAAACCTCCCAGGTGGGGGAGGGAGACGTCACCTACCCAGCGCCAGGACCGCATATGTGTTGCCGCTGGAGCTTCGGTAGGTGTAGCCCAGGAGCACCATGCTCTCACTCATGTGCAGAACTTCAAGAATGTGAGCTGGCTGAACCGAGGAGGAAGGGAACTCTGCCAGCATTTGCAGGGAAGATGGGGGAAACTTCTTTGGGAATCCCGAATTGCCCAGCCCCAGAGCAGAGCCCTCAGCCTATAGGTCACTGAACCTGTCAGTTAAGTGCCTGGGCCCCAGAGTTTCCTGTGCCCGCCCTCCCCCACCTGAACCTATGGAGGGCCGGTCCACTCTGGGGGACTCACCCAAGGTCTGGTAGAGGCCCCTGCCTTGCTTGAACATCAGCTTGGACACAGAGAGACAGCTGCCCAGGTATCTGGCAGAGGAGAGAGCACAGGGGTGTGCTTGAATTCCTAGAGCCCTCAGCTGATGACTGGGACACAGATCCGAGAGGAAAGGGAAGTCCCACCCTCAGATTTTGGGTGTGTTTGAAGTTTCTACAGGAAGTCCTGGCCCCAGGGATGGGCGTGCCTCAGTCATTATAGGAAGGGAAGTCCCCACCCCAGGTGATGGGCGTGCCTGAATCCCTACAGGCAGGAAAGTCCCACCCCCAGCCAATGCAATGCAAGGCCCAGGCCACCACTGAGCAACCGGAGGCCTTCGACCCTTTCCACCTGGGCATCACACGCCATTACCTGTACTCAAACTCCAGTGATATGGCATCGCAGTTGAGGTTGATACAACGAAAGTAGGGCAAGTAGAACCTCAGGTGATCATTTTCTCTGAGCAACTCCAGTTTGTTGCTGGCGGTGAAGACGTGGTACCAGAGGCCGAGGGTTTTCAGGGAGACACACAGAAAATGGGGGACACAGGAAATGGACGTGGATGGGTGGGGAAGATGGCGCCCCGCACCTCACCTGCCTCCCCCCACAAGTGCACTCAATAGGGCTGCATCCCCTTGTTCCCTAAGGAAACTGCCATGATCCTAAGTCTAACAGCCTGTGGGATGGCGGGACACATTCGGACCTGGAAGGAAAGTTCTGGAAACATGCAGAAAATCAGAGAAAGGAAACCCCAGGAGGTGAGGAGATGGATAGCAATGGAGACCCATGTGGGAATCCTCCTACAAATCCTCCATCCTCAACAGAATGGCCACCCACCCAGAAATGCTCCTTCTTCAATTCAGTGGGGACCCACCCAGGAATGCTCCTTCTTCATTGAAATGGGGACCCACCCAGAGTTCTGTCCACCCTGGTACCTTCCTGGGGTCCACCGTGGAGGATGAGGCCCAGCCTGCCCAGCTGAGCACAAGCACCAGGCCCAGTCCAAGAACCTGCATTCTCCCCATGGTTTCTCTTTCCCTGGGAAGTTGAAGGCTGAGATGGCGTCCCCATGTTTATCTCCCAGGCTGTGGGCAGGGCCTGGCAGGGAAGGAGTCATGGCGGGCTGGCCAAGAGGAAGTTGGGCCTGCTGACGTTGATTTGTGTATGTCCTGTCATATCACAGGGACAATGAAGCATGATTTCCAGTTCAGTGATCGTGTCCGCCATCCAGTTCCAGGAATCTGATTTTATGGTGGATGAACTGAGCATTGATTCCACGGCCAGGTGATGTGTGAAGATGGGAGTTCAATTTCCTTCTTTATGGATGGGTGCATAGGTGGATGGCTGGGTGAATGGGTGGATGGATGCTAGGTAGATGGATCAGTGGGTGGATGTTGTAGCTAGAGGGTGGGTGGGTGGATGTATAGGTGGGTGATATGGATGGATGAATGGATGGGTGAATAGGTGGATGAATGGATGGTTCATTGGTAGGATGGATGGATGGATGGATGGATGATGATGGATGGATGGATGGGTGGGTGGATGATGGATGGATGGATGGGTGGATGGATGGATTGGTGGGTGGACAGATGGATGGATGGTTAGATGAATGGATGGGAGATGGATGGATGGGTGGGATGGATGGATGGATGGATTGGTGGATGGACAGATGGATGAGTGGATGAATGGATTTGAGGATGGGTGGATGGGTGGATGGGATAGATAAATACATAGGAAGGTAGGAAAATAGGAAGTTAAGATGGTAGAAAGGAACATAGGTAGATAGGTAAGGGAGGTGGGTGAGCAGGTACAAAGATGGATGGACCTGTGGGTGGGTGGCTAGATGGATGTTTGGAAGAGTGGATGGATGGTTGAATGGATGAATGGATGAGTGGATGGTTGGATGGATGAATGGATGGGTGGATGGTTCGATGGGTGGATGGATGGCTGGGTAGAGAGATGGACAGAAAGATGGACAGAGGGATGTATGGATGGATTTGTGGATGTATGGATGGTTGGATGGAGGGATGGATGTGTGGATTGGATCAGTAGATGGAAAGATGATTGGATAAGTGAGTGGGAGCATGGATGTATCTTTGTATGTAAAGATGGATGGTCAGACAGATGGGTGGGTAGATGTCTAGATAGCGGGATAGATGAATAGACAGAGAGAGACAAACAGACACAAACAGAGATATATAGATAGAAAGATAGATAGATAAATAAATAAATAAATAGATGCATGTATGGATAGTTGAAGGGATAGTCGAATAGAGTGATTAATGGATAGATAAACAAGCAGAGATATTCATAGACAGATGGACAGACAGATGGTTAGAGAGATGGGAGGATTGGGTGGATGGTAGACAGATTGAAGGGCAGATAGATGGATACATGGATAGATAGATAAATGGATGGACAGATATGTAGAGGTATGGATAGATTGGTGATAGATAAAGACAGTGTTAGGTGGTTAGATAGACAGACAGACAGCTACGTGACAAATAGATGGATAGATGGATGAATGGGTGGATAGCTGGGTGGGTGCGTGGAAGGATGGGCAGATTGATGAATAGAGAGATTGAGGGATAGGTGAATACATAGAGACTCAGACACCCCAGATAGAGAGATGGAAAGACAGACAGATGGGGGACAGAAGTACAGCCAGACAGGCAGGTACTTGGATGGGTGGATAAATAGATGGATTGGTGGATGAGTGGATGGATGGATTGCTTGGTGGATGGATAGATCCATGAAACATTGGTAAATAGATAGACAAATAGATAGAGGGATAGACAGTCAGATAAACAGAGGGACAGACAGACAAATGGAAAGATGAGCAGGAGAAAGAGTGGGTGGATGGGTGATGGATGGGTGGGTGGATGTGTGGTTGAATGGGTGATTGGATGGGTGGGAGGGAGTATGAATCGGTGGGTGGATGGATGGATGATGGGTGGATGGGTGGGTGGGTTAATGGGTGGATGCGAGGGTTGGTGAGTGGATGGATGGATAGGTGGATGGGTGGGTGCATGGATGGATGGGTAGGTGTTTGGGTGGGTGGGTGGATTGATTTGTGGGTTTGTGGGTGGATGGGTAACTGGATGGATGGGTCACTAGAGTATTGCGTGGATGGATAGAATAATTGGTGGGTGGGTGGGTGGATGTGTGGTTGCGTGGCTGGGTGGGTGGATGTGTGGTTGAATGTGTGGTTGGATGGGTGGGAAGGAAGATGATTGGTGGGTGCATGGGTGGATGGATTGGTGGGTGGACGGATGCATGGTTAGATGAATGGATGGATTGATGGATGGGTGGATGAATAGATGGGAGGATGGATAGATAGAAGAGTCGAAGGATGGATGGTGGATGATTGTGTGGATAGACGGATGGATGTGTAGATGAATGGATGTGAGAATGGGTAGATAGATAGATAGATAGATGATAGATAGATAGATAGATAGATAGATAAATGGATGCATAGATGGGTGGATGGGTGCATGGAGGGATAAATGAATGGCGTGATCGATGGATAGCTAGACATACAAAGAGAGGTAGACAGACAGACAAATGGATAGATAGATAGAAAGAAGAATGGATAGATGGGATGATGGGTGGATAGTGGATCGATTGATGGATAGATAGATAGATAGATAGATAGATAGATGAATGGCTGTATGAGTAGAGGGATGGGTAGATTGATGGATAGATAAAGAGGGGGTTAGGGGCTTAGATAGACAGAGAGATAGACAGACAGACAGACAGACAGCTAGCCAAATAGATAAATGGATAGATGGATTGGATGGATGGGTGGGTAGCTGGGTGGGTGGGTGGAAGGATGGGCAGATTGATCTTTAGAGAGATAGAGGGATACATGTATACATAGAGACACAGACACCCAGACAGAGAGACGGAGAGATGGACGGATGGAGGACGGAAGGAGAGATGGACAGGCGGGGTGCTTAGGTGGGTGGATGGATAGATGGTTTGGTGGGTAGATTATGTACGGGTATCTGGGTGGATAGATACATAAATGGATAGATTGATAGATAGATAGAGGGATAGACAGACAGATAAACAGAAAGACAGACAGACTGATAGTTGTAGAGACAGGCAAATGGAAGGGAGGGTGGATGGATGGAAGGATGGTTGGATGAATGGATTGGTGGGTAGCTGGGGGGACAGATGGATGGATAGTTGGATTCGTGGGTGTGTGATTGGATCGGTAGATGGAAGGATGGTTGGGTAAGTGGGTGGGAGGATGGATGAATCTATGTATGTAAAGATGGATGGACATATGGATGGATGGATGTATAGTTAGATAGCAGGATATTATTGATAGACAGAGAGATGCACAAACAGACACAAACACAGATAGATAGATAGATAGATAGATAGATAGATAGTAGATAGATAGATAGATAGATAGATAAATAGATAGATAGTCAGTTAGAAGGATAGACACACAGAGATATAGAGAGACAGTCTAACAATGGAGAGATGGGCAGTTGGAAGAGTGGGTGTCTGGGTGGATAGATGGGTGCATAATTGGTTTGATATATGGTTAGATTATTGGAACACTGGACAGATGGCACAATCGATAGACGGAAAGGTGGACGTGTGGGTGAATGGGTGGATGGGTTGGTTGGTGGGTGATTGAATTAACGGGTGGAGGGATGGGTGATTGGATGGGTGGGTGGATGGATGGATGGATGGATGGATGGATGGATGGATGGGTGGGTGGATGGATGGATGGGTGGATGGATGGATGGGTGGATGGGGGTGGATGGATTGATGGATGGATGGATGGGTGGATGGGTGGATGGGATGGATGGGTGGATGGGTGGGTGGATGGATGGCTGGGTGGGTGATGGATGCCTGGATGGGTGGATGGATTGGTGGATGGATTGGTGGATGGATGGGTGGATGGGTGGATGGATGAGTGGGTGGATGGATGGGTGGGTGGATGGTTGGAAGGTTGGATGGGTGGGAAGGTGGGTGAATGGGTAGATGGTTGCAGGGATGGATGGGTGGATGGGTGGGTGGATAATTAAATAGAGGCTAGATAAGAAGTTAGATAGCTATTGATATAGTTCCCTCTTTTGCGGAATATTAAATCTATTGGTATCCTACATCAGAGAAGAACATACTGGAATGCAAGCCACCTCTAAACACCCCCAGGAAGTGACCATCATGATTTTCCACCACTGCTCTGCACAACCCACCTACTGCAACTAAATTCTGTCCCCCGCCCGACACAGAAAAAAAGGGGATTTTTTTTTCTAGAAAAAATCAATGCCATGACGGAGGGAAATGAAGGACTAATTTCTCTAGGCTGAGGCCCCGGAGGCTCCCGGCCTGTCACTTCAGCCGGAAAATTCTGGAAGGCCTTGTTGCTGTGCCCTTTACTCTTCATTACCCGATTGGGCAACGAAGTGGATAAATAAATAAAATGAAATCTATCCAGTGGAATAAGGGAATAAAAATAATAAGTAGAACTGGGCACTGAGCTCCTCACCCGGCCTGGATTCCCGTCGTCCCTCCGGATTCCAACGCCATCGGCCTCCAGCCCGGCCTTGCCAATCAGGAAAAAGAAGTTGGGGCACAGGTCTGAGGAAGGGGGATCACCACTGGGACCAACACACGCGTTGCACACCTCACCGAGTCCAAGTCACGCAGAGCATCGTCCACTGAAGCCAAATGCGATCTTTGCACAATCCCCAGTGAGGCCAATACATGAAACTCAGGCATTTGCACACCCCACTGGGGACAACACAGTCCTTTGCACACCCCACTGAGGACAATGCAGGCTCGGTGCTCCACTGAATCCAACGCAGGCCCTGCAAACTCGACTGAGGCCAGCACACTTGTTTGCACACCCCACTGAGATGAATGCAGGCCGGAACACACATGCGCTCAGGCCATTTCCAGCATTTGCCTACGCTACAGAGGCCAATGCAGGCCTTCAGTTTCTCACCTAGGCAAGATATTGTCCTATTGCACCCCCCACTGAGGCCTACAAAGGCCTTGCACAGCCCACTGAAGCCAACAGATGCCATGTGGGCCCCACTGGGGACAATGCAGGCTTGAATGCTACGTGAGGCCTGTGTGTACATTACACACACCAGTGGGGGCAGCACAAGCCTTTGCACACCTCACTGAGAGCAATGTGGTCCTCGCGTATTTGCCCAGAGAAAGCACAGGGGTTGAATACCCCCCCGAGGGCAATACAGGGGATTGCACACCCCACTGAGGCTGATGCAATCCCTGAAGGGACCAATGAAGCCTATACAGGCCTTAAATACTCCCCGTGAGAGCAATACAGACATTTGCACACCCCAGGGAAGCCAATGGAACCTTTGCGTGCCCCCACTGACACCGCTTCAGGCCTTACACACTCCACTGAAATGGATATGCGACTTGCATAGTCCACCGAGCACGAACACACACCTTTTCCCCACCCCTCTGATGTCAAACACAGGCTTTTCCCATCATCGTCTGAGGCCAGAAGTGGCCTTGCACACTCCACTGTAGACACCACAGGCCTTGCATTCTCCACATTGCCATCAATACAGGCCTTGCCTTCTCCACCAAGGCCAAATATACTCCTGTCTACACCGCACTGAGGAGAATGCAGGGATTTCCCTCCCTGCTGAGGGCAATAGAGAGCTTTCCAACCCACACTGAGGCCAATGCAGGCCTTTGCACGCCCCATTGACACCAAAACATGTCTTGTATAGTCCATTACCCCGCGTAACGTGGTCCTTTGCACACCCCACTGAAGTCTGATGTGGGCATTGTGCACGCCACTCTGAGGCCAGTAGCGACCTCGTGCTCCCAGATGACTCCAGCCCAGAACTTTCCACAGCCCACTGAGTCCAATACGGGCCTTTGGGGAAATAGCTTTGTACACACCCACTGAGGGAAATATAAGCGTTTGTACACCCCACTGAGGCCGATGTAGCCTTGCAAGACACACTGAAACCAATGAAGGTCCTGCATACTGCAGTGAAGTCAATATAGAACTTACACACTAGTGAGAGCAAGGTAAATCTTTGCACACACCACCTGCGTTAAATGGGGTCCTTGCATTTTCCATCATGGACAAACACAGGCCTTTGCACACCCCACTGAGCCCTCTGCAAGCCTTGTACACTGCAGGCGTTGTCCAACAAAGGCAAACAGGCATTTTCACACTGTACTGAGGCCAATACAGGCCCTGAAGGCCCCCACTGAGGCCAATACCAGGCCCTGCACACTCCAGAGAGCAATACAAGTCTTTGCACAACAAACTGAGGTCACTCCTGGTCTTGCTTAGCCTGCTGATGCCAATTACAGTCCCTTTCTATACCCTACTGAGGTCAAGGGCAGGCATTGCACACACCCTTCTTACATGGGTAGGGGCCTTGCACACTCCACTTTCTACACCCACTGAATACAATAAGAGATGTGCATATTATACTGAAGCACAAAATAATCCCTTTGCATACACCACTGTGGGCAAAGCAGGCTTCGACCCATCACCTGGGGGCGGGATTTCCCTTCCTCTGGGAAGACATGCATACCTATCAACGGGGGGCTGGACTTCCATTCCGCTAGGAACTCAGAACGTCCACCACAGTTGGGGTGTTGGATTTATCTTCCTGTGGGGACTCAGGGCTGCCCCATCACATGGAGGCTGGACTTCCTACTAGGAATTTAGGCATGTCCATCACCTGGGCATGGGACTTCCTGCCTCTGGTAGCTCAGGTATGCCAATGAATTGGGGGAGGGACTTTACTTCCTCTAGGAACTCAGGCATGCCCATAGCCTGGGGGCGGGACTTCCCTTCTTCTAGGAACTCAGGGCTGCCCATAACATAAGGGAGGGACTTCCATTCTACCAATTTAGATAGGCCCAACACCTGGGGGTGGGACTTCTTTCCTCTAGGAATCCAGGTGGGCCCATCACCTGAGGGCGGGACTTCCCTTTCTCTACAAACCCAGGGTTGTCCATCACCTGGAGGCGGGACTTCCTTTCCTCTAGGAATTCAGCACAGTCATCACCTGGGGTTGGGACTTTCCTTCTTCTACAAGCTCGGGCGCATCCATCACTGTGGGGGGGAGGGCGGGACTTCCCTTTCTATAGGAACTCATGCCTTCCCATAAGTTAGTGGTGGGATTTCCCTTCCTTTTCCAATTCAGGGATTCTCATCAGCTGGGGGTGGGACTTCCCTTCATCTCAAAACTCAGGCATGCCCATCACCTGGGGGCGGGACTTCTCTTCCTATAGGAACTCAGGCCTGCCCATAACTTAGGGGCGTGGTTTCCCTTCCTGTTCAATTCAGTATTTCTCATCAGCTGGGGGTGGGACTTCCCTCCCTCTTGAAACTCAGGCCTGCCCATCAACTGGAGGCGGGACTTGCTTCTAGGAATTTAGGCATGTCCATCACCTGGGGGCGGGACTTCCCTTGCTCTGGGAACTCAGAAAGACCCATCATGTGGGGGCGGGACTTTACTTCACCTATCATGAAGGCAAGATGGCGCCACTCATACCCAGTATCCCAATTTCACAAATATCCCTATTTGATATTTCCCCACCTCGTGTGTCTGGAATATTCTGTGGAAGACGCGTGTCATTGTGCACACGAACCATTTTATTTCATCATTGGTGTAAATGATTCCAGGTCAGAGATTGCAGCATGGTTGTGAGTGAGAAAGACGGGGTACCCAGGTCAATGGAAAATGAGGAAAAACAATCTCAGGGAGGAGGCAATTTCCTTTCATCTTGATTCTTTTTTCCTGTAGGATGTGCAGGTGGAGGTAAACTCCTCGGATCCTTCTCTCCTGGGTGGAGTTAGAAATGAGCATGCAAGGGAGCGCGGGTTGGGGGGAGGGAAGGACACCCAATGGTGATAGGGGATCCAGCATACAGCTCGACTCCCCTCCACTCGGAAGCTGACAACCATCGAGTCAGCTGAGAAGATCATTTTCTGGTTAGTGTATGTATATAGCCCCTTCTCTTGGGATCTTCTATGCAGATGTCTGTAAGAGAGAAGGGGAAAGGGAAACTGAGTCAGGGTCAGAAGTGTGCCATAGTCAAGGAGGAAGCATGGCAGACTTGAGTGGATGTTTTCCCATGGAACTGGCTTCCATCTTTTCCCAACTTTGCATCCCAGGGACAAACTTACCATCGTCGGTGAAATGCACTGGTTGCTTCCCGAAGCCTTTCTCCTGAAGAACCTTCTGGAACTTCTCCATGTCGGCCTCACTGAGCGTGCGCTCTCGGCCTGAGAATCCACGACCACAAAGGGGAATGGACGCCCATTAGACTCCATGGAATTTCACTTGATGCCACCGGCAGCCTCCCCAGGGGAGAAGGGGGGGACGTCACCTACCCAGCGCCAAGACAGAGTAGGTGTTGCTGCTCAAGCTTCGGTAGGTGTAGCCCAGGAGCAGCATGCTGTCGCTCAGGTCGAGAACTTCTAGAATGTCTCTGGAGGAATCGAGTAGATAGGGACTCCTGCCAATAATCGCAGGGAAGATGGGGGAAGCTCCTATAAATTTCCTGAATCCCTAGCAGCAGGGCGGGCCCTTGTCCTATAGGTCACTGAATCTGTCAGTCAAGTGCCCAGGACCCAAGATTCCTGTGCCCGCCCTCCCTCCACCTGACCTATGAGGGTCTTCATAACTTTGAGATTCCTGAGGGAATAGACGGCCTGGGGCCACACTGGGGGGACTCACCTGTGGTCTGGTAGAGACCCTCGTGTTGCTTTTCCCAGCACCTTGTAATATTGGCTACAGTACCCCCATGTACCTGGCAGAGGAGAGGTGCAGGGAGCTGATGTTGGTCATCTCGGCCTGTGGCCCTCTGTGCTGCCTGTGCCCTAAACTATCAGGTAGGGGTTGAGGTGGTGTCTAATGGGTACCATCTTGTCTTCGTGTTAGAAAATCTGGGGAAAAGAAATTCACTTCTCCACCTCACTTCATGGCTTCAGACATACCTGACTTCCCAAAGTTATGTCCCACCCCCAGAGGATGGACAAGCTCGGGTCCTAGAGGAAGGGAAGTCCTGCCCCCAGTTGATGGGTGGGCCTGAGATACTACTTGAAGGAAAATCCTGTGCCCAAGGTATTGGGCTTCCTGAATCCCTACAGGCAGGAAGTCCCGCCCCCAGCCAATGCAATGCAAGACCCAGGCCACCACTGAGCAATCAAAGTCTCTGTCCCTTTCCACCTGGGCAATGCACACCATTACCTGAACTGGAACCGCAGCCGTATGGCATCACAGTTGTGACCGATACACTTAAAGTAGGGTGAATAGAGGTGCAGGTGATCGTGGTCACTGAGCCAGTCCAGATCATTGCTCACTGTGAAGATGTGGTACCACCTGCCTTCCATCTGCAGGGGGTACACCGGAAAAGGGGGATCAAGGTGATAGACGTTGATGGGTGGGGAAGATGGCGCCCTGCACCTCACCCACCTCCCCCCCAAGGTGCTCTCAATAGGGTACCATCCCCCTTGTTCCCTAAGAAAAGTGCCCTGATCCCAACATTAAGAGCCTGTTGGATGAGAAGACACATTCAGACTTGGAAGTAAAGTTCTGGGAAACATCGAGAAAATCAGAGAAAGGAAACCCCGGGAGTGAGGAGGTGATGGCAATGGAGACCCAGGAGAGAATCCTCATACAAATCCTCCATCCTCAACAGAATGGCCACCCACCCAGAAAAGTTCCTTTTTCAATTCAGTGGGGACCCACCGGTATCCCGCCCACCCTGGTACCTTCGTGGGTTCCACCGTGGAGGATGAGGCCCAGTCTGTCCAGCTGAGCACGAGCACTAGGCCCATCCTGAGAACCTGCATTCGAGCCATGGTTTTCTCTCTCCCTGTGGAGGTGAAGGTCTGTGATGACCTCTCCACTTTTTATCTCCCCAACTGTGGGCAGGGCCTGTCAGGAAAGGAGTCATGTCAGGCTGGCCAAGAGGAAGTTGGGCCTGTTGGCATTGATGTGTGCATGTCCTGTCACATCACACAAGCAATGAAGCATGATTTCCAGTTCACTGGGTCGCATCAGCCATCCGGTTCCAGGAATGGGATTTTACGGTGGATGCACTGGGCATGGATTGTGGGGCTGGGTGATGTGTGAGGTCAGGAGTTCACTTCCCAACCTGATGGATGGGTGAATGGGTGAATGGGGGGATGGGCGGATGGGTGGATGGATGGTGGGTGGATGGTTGGGTGGGTGGGTGGATGGATGAGTGGGTGGATGGATGAATGGATGGGTGGATCAGGGTATGGATGGATACCAGACGAATGGATGGGTGGATGGATGTATAGATACATAGGAAGTTATGTAAATAGGTAGTTATGCTAGTAGCAAAGAACATAGGTAGATATGTATGGGGGTAGGTTGGTTGGAGGGCACGTGGGTTGAGTGGGTGGGTGGGTGCGCAGGTAGGAGGATGGATGGTATGTGGATGGGTAATTGGATGTATGGTTGGAAGATTGGGTGGATGGATTGGTGGGTAGATGAATGGATAGATGGATGGATGGATGGATGGATGGGTGGAGGGATGAATGTGTGGTTGGATTGGTAGATGAAAGGATGATTGGATAAGCAGATGGGAGAATGGATGTAACTATGTATGTAAAGATGGATTGATGGATGGATGGATGGATGGGTAGATAGATAGGATAGATTGATTGACAGACAAACAGACACAAAAACAAATAGATGGATAGATAGATAGATAGATAGATAGATAGATAGAAGATAGATAGATGGATGGATGGATAGATGGGTGGATGGATGCATGGATGGATAGTTGGAGGGGTAGACGAATAGAGTGGTCGATGGATAGTTAGACAAACAGAGAGAGATAGACAACCAGACTGATATAGAGACAGATGGCTAGATCGATAGATGAATGGATAGATTGGAGGTCGGTGGTTGCTGGATAGGTTGATGGATAGATAGAAAGATGAATAGATAGATAAATAGATGAATGAAGGGATGTTAGAGGGATGGATAGATTGATGGATAGATAAAGAGTGTTACGTGGTTAGATAGACAGAGAGATAGACTGACAGCCAGCTAGCTAGAAAAATAGATGGGTAGATGGATGGATGGGTGAATACCTGGGTGGGTGGGTGGGTGGGTGGGTGGAAGCATGGACAGACTGATGTATAGAGAGATAAAGGGAGAAATGGATACATAGTCATACAAACATTCAGAGAGACAGAGATACGGACGGATGGAGGGTTGGTGGATGTGTTGGATGGATGGGTTTATGGGTGGACAAATGGATAGATAAATGGATAGACTGATGATAGATAGAGGGATAGAAAGACAGAGAGGACAAATAGACCGATAGATGGAGTGATGAGCAGATGGAAGAGTGGGTGGATGGGTGGATGGATGGATTGATGGGTGGGTGGATGGATAGATGGTTAGATTGTTGGAATAATGGGCAGATGACTAGTGGAATTGGTGAATGGGTGGGGGAATGGATAGGTGGGGAGATGGATACATGGGTGGGTAAATGGGTGAATGGACAGAGGGTGGATGGATGGATGGGTAGGTGAGTGTGTGGATGGAAGGGCAGGTAGTTGGATGTTGGATAGTTGTTTGAGTGGGTGTATGGATGAGTGCGTGGGTGGATGGTTGGAGGGATTGGTCGGTGGATGGGTGGGTGGGTGAGTGTATGGATAGATAAATATGTGACAAGATTGTTAGATAGGTAGACAGTGAAGTATTTACACATATTCTGGGATATATTTTTATCCATTGCAATCACAAAGCACAGCAGAACCTTCTGGAATGCACACCACGTCTAAAGGAAGGAAGGAAGGAGAAAAAGAAGCAAAGGAGGGAAGGAAAGTAGAAAGGAAGGATTGAGGGAAGGAATGAAAAAAGAAGTAAGGAGGGAAATAAAACAGTGAGCGAACCAAGGAAGGAATTAATAGTGAAGGAATGAAGGAGGGAAGGAAGGAAGGAAGGATGGACGGAGGGAGGATGGGAGGGAGGGAGGGAGGGAAGGAAGGAATGAGGGAAGAAGAAAGAAAAGAAAAGAAGCAAGGAAGTTATCAGGGAGGAAGGATGGTAGGAGGGAAAGAAGGAGGAAAGGAGGGAAGAAAGGATGAATAGATGGAACGAAAGAGGGAAAGGAGAAGGGAAGGAATGAAGGAGGGAAGATTGGAAAGAGGGAAGAAAGGAAGAAGGAGAGAAGGAAGCAAAGGAGGGAAGGAAAGTAGGAAGGACTGAAGGAAGGATGTATGGAAGGAAGGAAGTAGGAAAGAAAGTAAGGGCGGAAGGCAAAGAGTGAGGGAACGAAGGAAGGAAGAAAAGAATGAAGGAAAGAAGGAGGAAAGGAAGGAAGGAGAGAAGGAAAGAGGGAAGGAAGGAAATTAGGAATGAGGGAAGAAAGGAAAGAATAAGAAACAAATCAAAAGAGGGAAGGAAAGTAGGAAGGAAAGAAGGACGCATGGAAGGAAGGAGTGAGGGAAGGAAGTAAGGAGGGAGGCTAGGAGGAAGGAAATGAAGGAAGGAAGCAAGAAGGGAAGGAGGGAAAGAAGAAAAAAGGAGCGAGGGAGGAATAGGAAGGATGGATGGACGGAAGGAAGGAGGGAAGGAGGGAAGATAGGAAGGAGGGTAGGAAGGAAAGCAGAAGCGAAGGAATCCAAGGAGGGAAGGAATATAGGAAAGAAGGAAGGATGTAGTGAAGGATGGAAGGTTGTATGGAAGGAAGGAAGTAGGGAAGGAGGTAAAACAGTGATGGAATTAAGGAGGGAAGAAAGGAAGGAGGAAAGCAAGGAAGGAAAGAAGGGAAGAAGGGGGAAAGGAAGGAAAGAATGAAGGAAGGGAGGAGGGAAGGCAGGAGGGAAGGAAGGAAGTTAGGATTGAGCAAGGAAATGAAAAAGAGAAGGAAGCTAAGGAGGGAAGGAAAGTAGTGAGGAAGAAAGAATTTATGGAAGGCTGGGAGGAGTGAGGGAACGAAGGAAGAAATCAAGGAGGGAAGGAAGGAGGAAAGAGGCAGGAAAGGAGGGAGGGAAGAAGGAAGGACAGAAGGAAGGAGGGAAGGAAAGAGGGTAATAAGGATGGATGGAATCAAGGAAAGCGGGAAGGAGGGAGGGCAGGAAGGTAGGAAGGAGGGAAGGTAGGTAGGAGGGAAGGAAGGAAGGAGGGAGGGAAGGAAGGAAGTGAGGAAAGAAGAAATGAAGTAAGGGAGGAGGGAAGGAAGCAAGGAAGGAAAGGAAGGAAGGAAAGGGAGGAGGGAAGGAGGAAATGAGGGACGGAAATAAGGAAGGAAGTAAGGACAGAAAGGCTGAAGGAAGAATAGAAGGGGTTAGGGAGGAGAAAGGAAGGAGGAAGGGAAGGAAGAACGTGGGGAAGGAAGGGAGGGAAGAAAGGAGGAAAGAGGAAGAGATGAAGGCGCGAAGGAAGGATTGAACTAAGGAAGGAGGGAAGGAAGAAAGAAGGGAAAGAACGAAGGAGTGAATTTTGGAAGGAAGAAGGAAGGAAACAGGGAAGGAAGGAGGGAAGGTGGGAAGGAAGAAAAGAGATAAGCAAGGTAGGAGGCAAGAAATGGAGGAAGGAAGGAGAGAAGCAAGAAGGGAAAGAAGGAAACCGGGAGTGAAGGAAGGAGAGACGAAAGGAACGAGGGAAGGGAAAAGGAGGAAGAGAGAAGGAATTGAGGAAGGAAGGAAAGAGCAAAGTAAGGTAGGAAGGATGGAAGGAAGGAGCTGTGTCCAATGCTCATGTGAAGAGAGAGAGAGAGAGGTGGAAGCATAAGCAGCAAGATGGCCCACGGAGGCCCATAGAGTCCTTCCGTTCTCCTCCCAGGCCAGTGCAGGCCTTTGCACACCCTACAGAGAACAATACAGGGCTTACACACAACAGTGAGCCTAAGATAGGGCCTCACACACTCCACAGACAGCAACACGCGCCTTAGTACACCGCATTGAGGTCAAATTCACCCCTTGCACACACGCTTCCGGAGCAAGTGGAGGCCTTGCCACAATGACCAACGCCAATGCCGGCATTGTACACCCCACGGAATCCATTACAGGCCTTGCATATCCACTGAGGCCAAAAGCAATCCTTTTGCACACCCCCACCAAGGCCAGTAAAGGTGCTGCACTCCTCACTGCATGCAATACAGGCCTTTGCGTGCCCCACTGAGGACAACACAAGAATTTGCACACCCCAGTGAGACTAATCCAGGCCTTGGGCAGCACCACTGAAGACACTGTGGTCTTTGTGTGCTCCAGTGACACGAATACAGGCCTTACACACTCCAGTGAGAGCAATAGAAACATTTGCACACCCCACAGAGGCCAATACAGTTCTTTGCAAACACCATTGAGTCCAATATGGGCCTCACGCACCCCACTGAGGCGTAATACACGCCTGGCACACCAACCTCTGAGTCCAGTAGCAGCCTTGAGAACTCCTCTGACACCAATACACTCTGGCAACACCATACTGATTCCAATGCAAGTCTTGCATATTCCACCGCGTCCAAATACAGTCCTTTTGAGAACCTGCTGAGGCCAATACAAGCGTTGAATGCCCCACTGAGGGCAACTCTGGCCTTTCCTAACCCCACTGAGGAAACACGTGCCTTGCATGCCACACTGACACCAACGCAGGCTTTGTGTTTCTCACTGAGGCAAAATATTGTGGTATTGCACACCCGCCGCGAGGCTGACACAGGCATTTCACTCCCCACTGAGGCCGAGAGATGCCTTGTAGGCCCCACTGGGGCCAATGCAGGCCTTTAATGCTCTAGTGAGGCCGTATGGATCTTACAAACTCACGTGAGGGCAACACAAGCCTTTACACACCGTACTGAGAGCAATGGAGTCCTTTATATTCCACCAGATAAAGCACAGGCATTGAATGCCCCCCCCTGAGGACAATAAAGGCGTTTGCACACACCACTGAGGCCGATGCAATCAATGAAGGCAACAATGAGGCCATTATAGGCCTTAAATACACCCGTGAGTGCAACACAGATGTTTGCACTCCCCACGGAGGCCAATGGAGGCTTTGCACACCCCACTGACAATGCTTCAGGCCTTACATACTCCATTGAAATGGATATGCGACTTGCATAATCCACCGAGAACAAACAGAGACCTCTTGCACACCCCACTGATGTCAAGCACAGGCTTTGTCCATCCCACTCTGAGGCCAGTAGTGACCTTGCGCTCACCGATGATACCAGCCCAGGACTTTGCACAGCCACGGAGTCCAATACAGGCCTTTGAGGGAAATCCAGAGCTTGTACACCCCCACTGAGGGGAAGACAAGCACTTGCACACCCCACTGAGGCCGGTAAAGCCTAA
>NW_025958490.1:0-47472 GCF_023159225.1 Perognathus longimembris pacificus | reverse complement strand
AAGCAGCGCAGCTTGATGCGTAGTAAAAAAAATAATAAATAGACAACTGGTCGACCTCATTAGAAATAAAAACCCAAAAGATTAGATAGACAAACAAACAAACACATAAATGTGGAGAGAAGGGCAGTGCGCGCAGGAGCAAAGGTAAACAGCAGACAGACCTGAATCCTTATCTTTACAAGGTCGACCTCAGAACTTTGTTCAGTTTGTCTCGGTGACGGATAATGGAAGGAAGGGCAGGCAACTGGTCGACTTCATTTAAATAAACAAATAAAAAATAAGATAAACTCTCAGGAATAGATAAATAATAACAAAAAAATTGTAAAGTGGAGAAAGCGAGAGCGCGCGAATGCACTCAAGCAAACACAAACAGCACAGCACGATGCGTATTTTTTTTTAAATTGACAAAATAAATCAAAAATAAATCAAAAATAAAAATAAGTGGAAAAGGCGAGAGTGCGCGAGCACACAGGAGCAAAGACAAGCAGCGCAGCTTGATGCGTAGTAAAAAAAATAATAAATAGACAACTGGTCGACCTCATTAGAAATAAAAACCCAAAAGATTAGATAGACAAACAAACAAACACATAAATGTGGAGAGAAGGGCAGTGGCGCAGGAGCAAAGGTAAACAGCAGACAGACCTGAATCCTTATCTTTACAAGGTCGACCTCAGAACTTTGTTCAGTTTGTCTCGGTGACGGATAATGGAAGGAAGGGCAGGCAACTGGTCGACTTCATTTAAATAAACAAATAAAAAATAAGATAAACTCTCAGGAATAGATAAATAATAACAAAAAAATTGTAAAGTGGAGAAAGCGAGATCGCGGAAATGCACTCAAGCAAACACAAACAGCACAGCACGATGCGTATTTTTTTTTAAAATTGAAAAAATAAATCAAAAATAAATCAAAAATAAAAATAAGTGGAAAAGGCGAGAGTGCGCGAGCACACAGGAGCAAAGACAAGCAGCGCAGTTTGATGCGTAGTAAAAAAAAATAATAAATAGACAACTGGTCGACCTCATGAGAAATAAAAACCCAAAAGATTAGATAGACAAACAAACAAACACATAAATGTGGAGAGAAGGGCAGTGCGCGCAGGAGCAAAGGTAAACAGCAGACAGACCTGAATCCTTATCTTTACAAGGTCGACCTCAGAACTTTGTTCAGTTTGTCTCGGTGACGGATAATGGAAGGAAGGGCAGGCAACTGGTCGACTTCATTTAAATAAACAAATAAAAAATAAGATAAACTCTCAGGAATAGATAAATAATAACAAAAAAATTGTAAAGTGGAGAAAGCGAGAGCGCGCGAATGCACTCAAGCAAACACAAACAGCACAGCACGATGCGTATTTATTTTTTTTAATTGACAAAATAAATCAAAAATAAATCAAAAATAAAAATAAGTGGAAAAGGCGAGAGTGCGCGAGCACACAGGAGCAAAGACAAGCAGCGCAGCTTGATGCGTAGTAAAAAAAATAATAAATAGACAACTGGTCGACCTCATTAGAAATAAAAACCCAAAAGATTAGATAGACAAACAAACAAACACATAAATGTGGAGAGAAGGGCAGTGCGCGCAGGAGCAAAGGTAAACAGCAGACAGACCTGAATCCTTATCTTTACAAGGTCGACCTCAGAACTTTGTTCAGTTTGTCTCGGTGACGGATAATGGAAGGAAGGGCAGGCAACTGGTCGACTTCATTTAAATAAACAAATAAAAAATAAGATAAACTCTCAGGAATAAATAATAACAAAAAAATTGTAAAGTGGAGAAAGCGAGAGCGCGCGAATGCACTCAAGCAAACACAAACAGCACAGCACGATGCGTATTTTTTTTTAAATTGACAAAATAAATCAAAAATAAATAAAAAATAAAAATAAGTGGAAAAGGCGAGAGTGCGCGAGCACACAGGAGCAAAGACAAGCAGCGCAGGTTGATGCGTAGTAAAAAAAATAATAAATAGACAACTGGTCGACCTCATTAGAAATAAAAACCCAAAAGATTAGATAGACAAACAAACAAACACATAAATGTGGAGAGAAGGGCAGTGCGCGCAGGAGCAAAGGTAAACAGCAGACAGACCTGAATCCTTATCTTTACAAGGTCGACCTCAGAACTTTGTTCAGTTTGTCTCGGTGACGGATAATGGAAGGAAGGGCAGGCAACTGGTCGACTTCATTTAAATAAACAAATAAAAAATAAGATAAACTCTCAGGATAGATAAATAATAACAAAAAAATTGTAAAGTGGAGAAAGCGAGAGCGCGCGAATGCACTCAAGCAAACACAAACAGCACAGCACGATGCGTATTTTTTTTTAAATTGACAAAATAAATCAAAAATAAATAAAAATAAAAATAGTGGAAAAGGCGAGAGTGCGCGAGCACACAGGAGCAAAGACAAGCAGCGCAGTTGATGCGTAGTAAAAAAAATAATAAATAGACAACTGGTCGACCTCATTAGAAATAAAAACCCAAAAGATTAGATAGACAAACAAACAAACACATAAATGTGGAGAGAAGGGCAGTGCGCGCAGGAGCAAAGGTAAACAGCAGACAGACCTGAATCCTTATCTTTACAAGGTCGACCTCAGAACTTTGTTCAGTTTGTCTCGGTGACGGATAATGGAAGGAAGGGCAGGCAACTGGTCGACTTCATTTAAATAAACAAATAAAAAATAAGATAAACTCTCAGGAATAGATAAATAATAACAAAAAAATTGTAAAGTGGAGAAAGCGAGAGCGCGCGAATGCACTCAAGCAAACACAAACAGCACAGCACGATGCGTATTTTTTTTTAAATTGAAAAAATAAATCAAAAATAAAAATAAGTGGAAAAGGCGAGAGTGCGCGAGCACACAGGAGCAAAGACAAGCAGCGCAGCTTGATGCGTAGTAAAAAAAATAATAAATAGACAACTGGTCGACCTCATTAGAAATAAAAACCCAAAAGATTAGATAGACAAACAAACAAACACATAAATGTGGAGAGAAGGGCAGTGCGCGCAGGAGCAAAGGTAAACAGCAGACAGACCTGAATCCTTATCTTTACAAGGTCGACCTCAGAACTTTGTTCAGTTTGTCTCGGTGACGGATAATGGAAGGAAGGGCAGGCAACTGGTCGACTTCATTTAAATAAACAAATAAAAAATAAGATAAACTCTCAGGAATAGATAAATAATAACAAAAAAATTGTAAAGTGGAGAAAGCGAGAGCGCGCGAATGCACTCAAGCAAACACAAACAGCACAGCACGATGCGTATTTTTTTTAAATTGACAAAATAAATCAAAAATAAATCAAAAATAAAGATAAGTGGAAAAGGCGAGAGTGCGCGAGCACACAGGAGCAAAGACAAGCAGCGCAGCTTGATGCGTAGTAAAAAAAATAATAAATAGACAACTGGTCGACCTCATTAGAAATAAAAACCCAAAAGATTAGATAGACAAACAAACAAACACATAAATGTGGAGAGAAGGGCAGTGCGCGCAGGAGCAAAGGTAAACAGCAGACAGACCTGAATCCTTATCTTTACAAGGTCGACCTCAGAATTTTTTCAGTTTGTCTCGGTGACGGATAATGGAAGGAAGGGCAGGCAACTGGTCGACTTCATTTAAATAAACAAATAAAAAATAAGATAAACTCTCAGGAATAGATAAATAATAACAAAAAAATTGTAAAGTGGAGAAAGCGAGATCGCGGAAATGCACTCAAGCAAACATAAACAGCACAGCACGATGCGTATTTTTTTTTAAAATTGAAAAAATAAATCAAAAATAA
This sequence comes from Perognathus longimembris pacificus, assembly GCF_023159225.1. Taxonomy (NCBI): domain Eukaryota; kingdom Metazoa; phylum Chordata; class Mammalia; order Rodentia; family Heteromyidae; genus Perognathus; species Perognathus longimembris. The sequence continues at coordinate 43,691 of NW_025958490.1, read as the reverse complement.
ATCAAAAATAAAAATAAGTGGAAAAGGCGAGAGTGCGCGAGCACACAGGAGCAAAGACAAGCAGCGCAGTTTGATGCATAGTAAAAAAAAATAATAAATAGACAACTGGTCGACCTCATGAGAAATAAAAACCCAAAAGATTAGATAGACAAACAAACAAACACATAAATGTGGAGAGAAGGGCAGTGCGCGCAGGAGCAAAGGTAAACAGCAGACAGACCTGAATCCTTATCTTTACAAGGTCGACCTCAGAACTTTGTTCAGTTTGTCTCGGTGACGGATAATGGAAGGAAGGGCAGGCAACTGGTCGACTTCATTTAAATAAACAAATAAAAAATAAGATAAACTCTCAGGAATAGATAAATAATAACAAAAAAATTGTAAAGTGGAGAAAGCGAGAGCGCGCGAATGCACTCAAGCAAACACAAACAGCACAGCACGATGCGTATTTATTTTTTTTAATTGACAAAATAAATCAAAAATAAATCAAAAATAAAAATAAGTGGAAAAGGCGAGAGTGCGCGAGCACACAGGAGCAAAGACAAGCAGCGCAGTTTGATGCATAGTAAAAAAAAATAATAAATAGACAACTGGTCGACCTCATGAGAAATAAAAACCCAAAAGATTAGATAGACAAACAAACAAACACATAAATGTGGAGAGAAGGGCAGTGCGCGCAGGAGCAAAGGTAAACAGCAGACAGACCTGAATCCTTATCTTTACAAGGTCGACCTCAGAACTTTGTTCAGTTTGTCTCGGTGACGGATAATGGAAGGAAGGGCAGGCAACTGGTCGACTTCATTTAAATAAACAAATAAAAAATAAGATAAACTCTCAGGATAGATAAATAATAACAAAAAAATTGTAAAGTGGAGAAAGCGAGAGCGCGCGAATGCACTCAAGCAAACACAAACAGCACAGCACGATGCGTATTTTTTTTTAAATTGACAAAATAAATCAAAAATAAATAAATAAAAATAAGTGGAAAAGGCGAGAGTGCGCGAGCACACAGGAGCAAAGACAAGCAGCGCAGCTTGATGCGTAGTAAAAAAAATAATAAATAGACAACTGGTCGACCTCATTAGAAATAAAAACCCAAAAGATTAGATAGACAAACAAACAAACACATAAATGTGGAGAGAAGGGCAGTGCGCGCAGGAGCAAAGGTAAACAGCAGACAGACCTGAATCCTTATCTTTACAAGGTCGACCTCAGAACTTTGTTCAGTTTGTCTCGGTGACGGATAATGGAAGGAAGGGCAGGCAACTGGTCGACTTCATTTAAATAAACAAATAAAAAATAAGATAAACTCTCAGGAATAGATAAATAATAACAAAAAAATTGTAAAGTGGAGAAAGCGAGAGCGCGCGAATGCACTCAAGCAAACACAAACAGCACAGCACGATGCGTATTTTTTTTAAATTGACAAAATAAATCAAAAATAAATCAAAAATAAAAATAAGTGGAAAAGGCGAGAGTGCGCGAGCACACAGGAGCAAAGACAAGCAGCGCAGCTTGATGCGTAGTAAAAAAAATAATAAATAGACAACTGGTCGACCTCATTAGAAATAAAAACCCAAAAGATTAGATAGACAAACAAACAAACACATAAATGTGGAGAGAAGGGCAGTGCGCGCAGGAGCAAAGGTAAACAGCAGACAGACCTGAATCCTTATCTTTACAAGGTCGACCTCAGAACTTTGTTCAGTTTGTCTCGGTGACGGATAATGGAAGGAAGGGCAGGCAACTGGTCGACTTCATTTAAATAAACAAATAAAAAATAAGATAAACTCTCAGGAATAGATAAATAATAACAAAAAAATTGTAAAGTGGAGAAAGCGAGAGCGCGCGAATGCACTCAAGCAAACACAAACAGCACAGCACGATGCGTATTTTTTTTTAAATTGACAAAATAAATCAAAAATAAATCAAAAATAAAATAAGTGGAAAAGGCGAGAGTGCGCGAGCACACAGGAGCAAAGACAAGCAGCGCAGCTTGATGCGTAGTAAAAAAAATAATAAATAGACAACTGGTCGACCTCATTAGAAATAAAAACCCAAAAGATTAGATAGACAAACAAACAAACACATAAATGTGGAGAGAAGGGCAGTGCGCGCAGGAGCAAAGGTAAACAGCAGACAGACCTGAATCCTTATCTTTACAAGGTCGACCTCAGAACTTTGTTCAGTTTGTCTCGGTGACGGATAATGGAAGGAAGGGCAGGCAACTGGTCGACTTCATTTAAATAAACAAATAAAAAATAAGATAAACTCTCAGGAATAGATAAATAATAAAAAAAAATTGTAAAGTGGAGAAAGCGAGAGCGCGCGAATGCACTCAAGCAAACACAAACAGCACAGCACGATGCGTATTTTTTTTAAATTGACAAAATAAATCAAAAATAAATCAAAAATAAAAATAAGTGGAAAAGGCGAGAGTGCGCGAGCACACAGGAGCAAAGACAAGCAGCGCAGCTTGATGCGTAGTAAAAAAAATAATAAATAGACAACTGGTCGACCTCATTAGAAATAAAAACCCAAAAGATTAGATAGACAAACAAACAAACACATAAATGTGGAGAGAAGGGCAGTGCGCGCAGGAGCAAAGGTAAACAGCAGACAGACCTGAATCCTTATCTTTACAAGGTCGACCTCAGAACTTTGTTCAGTTTGTCTCGGTGACGGATAATGGAAGGAAGGGCAGGCAACTGGTCGACTTCATTTAAATAAACAAATAAAAAATAAGATAAACTCTCAGGAATAGATAAATAATAACAAAAAAATTGTAAAGTGGAGAAAGCGAGATCGCGGAAATGCACTCAAGCAAACATAAACAGCACAGCACGATGCGTATTTTTTTTTAAAATTGAAAAAATAAATCAAAAATAAATCAAAAATAAAAATAAGTGGAAAAGGCGAGAGTGCGCGAGCACACAGGAGCAAAGACAAGCAGCGCAGTTTGATGCGTAGTAAAAAAAAATAATAAATAGACAACTGGTCGACCTCATGAGAAATAAAAACCCAAAAGATTAGATAGACAAACAAACAAACACATAAATGTGGAGAGAAGGGCAGTGCGCGCAGGAGCAAAGGTAAACAGCAGACAGACCTGAATCCTTATCTTTACAAGGTCGACCTCAGAACTTTGTTCAGTTTGTCTCGGTGACGGATAATGGAAGGAAGGGCAGGCAACTGGTCGACTTCATTTAAATAAACAAATAAAAAATAAGATAAACTCTCAGGAATAGATAAATAATAACAAAAAAATTGTAAAGTGGAGAAAGCGAGAGCGCGCGAATGCACTCAAGCAAACACAAACAGCACAGCACGATGCGTATTTTTTTTTAAAATTGACAAAATAAATCAAAAATAAATCAAAAATAAAAATAAGTGGAAAAGGCGAGAGTGCGCGAGCACACAGGAGCAAAGACAAGCAGCGCAGCTTGATGCGTAGTAAAAAAAATAATAAATAGACAACTGGTCGACCTCATTAGAAATAAAAACCCAAAAGATTAGATAGACAAACAAACAAACACATAAATGTGGAGAGAAGGGCAGTGCGCGCAGGAGCAAAGGTAAACAGCAGACAGACCTGAATCCTTATCTTTACAAGGTCGACCTCAGAACTTTGTTCAGTTTGTCTCGGTGACGGATAATGGAAGGAAGGGCAGGCAACTGGTCGACTTCATTTAAATAAACAAATAAAAAATAAGATAAACTCTCAGGAATAGATAAATAATAACAAAAAAATTGTAAAGTGGAGAAAGCGAGAGCGCGCGAATGCACTCAAGCAAACACAAACAGCACAGCACGATGCGTATTTTTTTTTAAAATTGACAAAATAAATCAAAAATAAATCAAAAATAAAAATAAGTGGAAAAGGCGAGAGTGCGCGAGCACACAGGAGCAAAGACAAGCAGCGCAGCTTGATGCGTAGTAAAAAAAATAATAAATAGACAACTGGTCGACCTCATTAGAAATAAAAACCCAAAAGATTAGATAGACAAACAAACAAACACATAAATGTGGAGAGAAGGGCAGTGCGCGCAGGAGCAAAGGTAAACAGCAGACAGACCTGAATCCTTATCTTTACAAGGTCGACCTCAGAACTTTGTTCAGTTTGTCTCGGTGACGGATAATGGAAGGAAGGGCAGGCAACTGGTCGACTTCATTTAAATAAACAAATAAAAAATAAGATAAACTCTCAGGAATAGATAAATAATAACAAAAAAATTGTAAAGTGGAGAAAGCGAGAGCGCGCGAATGCACTCAAGCAAACACAAACAGCACAGCACGATGCGTATTTTTTTTAAATTGACAAAATAAATCAAAAATAAAAATAAGTGGAAAAGGCGAGAGTGCGCGAGCACACAGGAGCAAAGACAAGCAGCGCAGCTTGATGCGTAGTAAAAAAAATAATAAATAGACAACTGGTCGACCTCATTAGAAATAAAAACCCAAAAGATTAGATAGACAAACAAACAAACACATAAATGTGGAGAGAAGGGCAGTGCGCGCAGGAGCAAAGGTAAACAGCAGACAGACCTGAATCCTTATCTTTACAAGGTCGACCTCAGAACTTTGTTCAGTTTGTCTCGGTGACGGATAATGGAAGGAAGGGCAGGCAACTGGTCGACTTCATTTAAATAAACAAATAAAAAATAAGATAAACTCTCAGGAATAGATAAATAATAACAAAAAAATTGTAAAGTGGAGAAAGCGAGAGCGCGCGAATGCACTCAAGCAAACACAAACAGCACAGCACGATGCGTATTTTTTTTTAATTGACAAAATAAATCAAAAATAAATCAAAAATAAAAATAAGTGGAAAAGGCGAGAGTGCGCGAGCACACAGGAGCAAAGACAAGCAGCGCAGCTTGATGCGTAGTAAAAAAAATAATAAATAGACAACTGGTCGACCTCATTAGAAATAAAAACCCAAAAGATTAGATAGACAAACAAACAAACACATAAATGTGGAGAGAAGGGCAGTGCGCGCAGGAGCAAAGGTAAACAGCAGACAGACCTGAATCCTTATCTTTACAAGGTCGACCTCAGAACTTTGTTCAGTTTGTCTCGGTGACGGATAATGGAAGGAAGGGCAGGCAACTGGTCGACTTCATTTAAATAAACAAATAAAAAATAAGATAAACTCTCAGGAATAGATAAATAATAACAAAAAAATTGTAAAGTGGAGAAAGCGAGAGCGCGCGAATGCACTCAAGCAAACACAAACAGCACAGCACGATGCGTATTTTTTTTAAATTGACAAAATAAATCAAAAATAAATCAAAAATAAAAATAAGTGGAAAAGGCGAGAGTGCGCGAGCACACAGGAGCAAAGACAAGCAGCGCAGCTTGATGCGTAGTAAAAAAAATAATAAATAGACAACTGGTCGACCTCATTAGAAATAAAAACCCAAAAGATTAGATAGACAAACAAACAAACACATAAATGTGGAGAGAAGGGCAGTGCGCGCAGGAGCAAAGGTAAACAGCAGACAGACCTGAATCCTTATCTTTACAAGGTCGACCTCAGAACTTTGTTCAGTTTGTCTCGGTGACGGATAATGGAAGGAAGGGCAGGCAACTGGTCGACTTCATTTAAATAAACAAATAAAAAATAAGATAAACTCTCAGGAATAGATAAATAATAACAAAAAAATTGTAAAGTGGAGAAAGCGAGAGCGCGAAATGCACTCAAGCAAACACAAACAGCACAGCACGATGCGTATTTTTTTTTAAAATTGAAAAAATAAATCAAAAATAAAAATAAGTGGAAAAGGCGAGAGTGCGCGAGCACACAGGAGCAAAGACAAGCAGCGCAGCTTGATGCGTAGTAAAAAAAAATAATAAATAGACAACTGGTCGACCTCATTAGAAATAAAAACCCAAAAGATTAGATAGACAAACAAACAAACACATAAATGTGGAGAGAAGGGCAGTGCGCGCAGGAGCAAAGGTAAACAGCAGACAGACCTGAATCCTTATCTTTACAAGGTCGACCTCAGAACTTTGTTCAGTTTGTCTCGGTGACGGATAATGGAAGGAAGGGCAGGCAACTGGTCGACTTCATTTAAATAAACAAATAAAAAATAAGATAAACTCTCAGGAATAGATAAATAATAACAAAAAAATTGTAAAGTGGAGAAAGCGAGAGCGCGCGAATGCACTCAAGCAAACACAAACAGCACAGCACGATGCGTATTTTTTTTTAAATTGACAAAATAAATCAAAAATAAATCAAAAATAAAAATAAGTGGAAAAGGCGAGAGTGCGCGAGCACACAGGAGCAAAGACAAGCAGCGCAGCTTGATGCGTAGTAAAAAAAATAATAAATAGACAACTGGTCGACCTCATTAGAAATAAAAACCCAAAAGATTAGATAGACAAACAAACAAACACATAAATGTGGAGAGAAGGGCAGTGCGCGCAGGAGCAAAGGTAAACAGCAGACAGACCTGAATCCTTATCTTTACAAGGTCGACCTCAGAACTTTGTTCAGTTTGTCTCGGTGACGGATAATGGAAGGAAGGGCAGGCAACTGGTCGACTTCATTTAAATAAACAAATAAAAAATAAGATAAACTCTCAGGAATAGATAAATAATAACAAAAAAATTGTAAAGTGGAGAAAGCGAGAGCGCGCGAATGCACTCAAGCAAACACAAACAGCACAGCACGATGCGTATTTTTTTTTAAATTGACAAAATAAATCAAAAATAAATCAAAAATAAAAATAAGTGGAAAAGGCGAGAGTGCGCGAGCACACAGGAGCAAAGACAAGCAGCGCAGCTTGATGCGTAGTAAAAAAAATAATAAATAGACAACTGGTCGACCTCATTAGAAATAAAAACCCAAAAGATTAGATAGACAAACAAACAAACACATAAATGTGGAGAGAAGGGCAGTGCGCGCAGGAGCAAAGGTAAACAGCAGACAGACCTGAATCCTTATCTTTACAAGGTCGACCTCAGAACTTTGTTCAGTTTGTCTCGGTGACGGATAATGGAAGGAAGGGCAGGCAACTGGTCGACTTCATTTAAATAAACAAATAAAAAATAAGATAAACTCTCAGGAATAGATAAATAATAACAAAAAAATTGTAAAGTGGAGAAAGCGAGAGCGCGCGAATGCACTCAAGCAAACACAAACAGCACAGCACGATGCGTATTTTTTTTTAAATTGACAAAATAAATCAAAAATAAATCAAAAATAAAAATAAGTGGAAAAGGCGAGAGTGCGCGAGCACACAGGAGCAAAGACAAGCAGCGCAGCTTGATGCGTAGTAAAAAAAATAATAAATAGACAACTGGTCGACCTCATTAGAAATAAAAACCCAAAAGATTAGATAGACAAACAAACAAACACATAAATGTGGAGAGAAGGGCAGTGCGCGCAGGAGCAAAGGTAAACAGCAGACAGACCTGAATCCTTATCTTTACAAGGTCGACCTCAGAACTTTGTTCAGTTTGTCTCGGTGACGGATAATGGAAGGAAGGGCAGGCAACTGGTCGACTTCATTTAAATAAACAAATAAAAAATAAGATAAACTCTCAGGAATAGATAAATAATAACAAAAAAATTGTAAAGTGGAGAAAGCGAGAGCGCGCGAATGCACTCAAGCAAACACAAACAGCACAGCACGATGCGTATTTTTTTTTAAAATTGACAAAATAAATCAAAAATAAATCAAAAATAAAAATAAGTGGAAAAGGCGAGAGTGCGCGAGCACACAGGAGCAAAGACAAGCAGCGCAGCTTGATGCGTAGTAAAAAAAATAATAAATAGACAACTGGTCGACCTCATTAGAAATAAAAACCCAAAAGATTAGATAGACAAACAAACAAACACATAAATGTGGAGAGAAGGGCAGTGCGCGCAGGAGCAAAGGTAAACAGCAGACAGACCTGAATCCTTATCTTTACAAGGTCGACCTCAGAACTTTGTTCAGTTTGTCTCGGTGACGGATAATGGAAGGAAGGGCAGGCAACTGGTCGACTTCATTTAAATAAACAAATAAAAAATAAGATAAACTCTCAGGAATAGATAAATAATAACAAAAAAATTGTAAAGTGGAGAAAGCGAGAGCGCGCGAATGCACTCAAGCAAACACAAACAGCACAGCACGATGCGTATTTTTTTTAAAATTGACAAAATAAATCAAAAATAAATCAAAAATAAAAATAAGTGGAAAAGGCGAGAGTGCGCGAGCACACAGGAGCAAAGACAAGCAGCGCAGCTTGATGCGTAGTAAAAAAAATAATAAATAGACAACTGGTCGACCTCATTAGAAATAAAAACCCAAAAGATTAGATAGACAAACAAACAAACACATAAATGTGGAGAGAAGGGCAGTGCGCGCAGGAGCAAAGGTAAACAGCAGACAGACCTGAATCCTTATCTTTACAAGGTCGACCTCAGAACTTTGTTCAGTTTGTCTCGGTGACGGATAATGGAAGGAAGGGCAGGCAACTGGTCGACTTCATTTAAATAAACAAATAAAAAATAAGATAAACTCTCAGGAATAGATAAATAATAACAAAAAAATTGTAAAGTGGAGAAAGCGAGAGCGCGCGAATGCACTCAAGCAAACACAAACAGCACAGCACGATGCGTATTTTTTTTTAAATTGACAAAATAAATCAAAAATAAATCAAAAATAAAAATAAGTGGAAAAGGCGAGAGTGCGCGAGCACACAGGAGCAAAGACAAGCAGCGCAGCTTGATGCGTAGTAAAAAAAATAATAAATAGACAACTGGTCGACCTCATTAGAAATAAAAACCCAAAAGATTAGATAGACAAACAAACAAACACATAAATGTGGAGAGAAGGGCAGTGCGCGCAGGAGCAAAGGTAAACAGCAGACAGACCTGAATCCTTATCTTTACAAGGTCGACCTCAGAACTTTGTTCAGTTTGTCTCGGTGACGGATAATGGAAGGAAGGGCAGGCAACTGGTCGACTTCATTTAAATAAACAAATAAAAAATAAGATAAACTCTCAGGAATAGATAAATAATAACAAAAAAATTGTAAAGTGGAGAAAGCGAGAGCGCGCGAATGCACTCAAACAAACACAAACAGCACAGCAGGATGCGTATTTTTTTTAAATTGACAAAATAAATCAAAAATAAATCAAAAATAAAAATAAGTGGAAAAGGCGAGAGTGCGCGAGCACACAGGAGCAAAGACAAGCAGCGCAGCTTGATGCGTAGTAAAAAAAATAATAAATAGACAACTGGTCGACCTCATTAGAAATAAAAACCCAAAAGATTAGATAGACAAACAAACAAACACATAAATGTGGAGAGAAGGGCAGTGCGCGCAGGAGCAAAGGTAAACAGCAGACAGACCTGAATCCTTATCTTTACAAGGTCGACCTCAGAACTTTGTTCAGTTTGTCTCGGTGACGGATAATGGAAGGAAGTGCAGGCAACTGGTCGACTTCATTTAAATAAACAAATAAAAAATAAGATAAACTCTCAGGAATAGATAAATAATAACAAAAAAATTGTAAAGTGGAGAAAGCGAGAGCGCGCGAATGCACTCAAGCAAACACAAACAGCACAGCACGATGCGTATTTTTTTTTAAAATTGACAAAATAAATCAAAAATAAATCAAAAATAAAAATAAGTGGAAAAGGCGAGAGTGCGCGAGCACACAGGAGCAAAGACAAGCAGCGCAGCTTGATGCGTAGTAAAAAAAATAATAAATAGACAACTGGTCGACCTCATTAGAAATAAAAACCCAAAAGATTAGATAGACAAACAAACAAACACATAAATGTGGAGAGAAGGGCAGTGCGCGCAGGAGCAAAGGTAAACAGCAGACAGACCTGAATCCTTATCTTTACAAGGTCGACCTCAGAACTTTGTTCAGTTTGTCTCGGTGACGGATAATGGAAGGAAGGGCAGGCAACTGGTCGACTTCATTTAAATAAACAAATAAAAAATAAGATAAACTCTCAGGAATAGATAAATAATAACAAAAAAATTGTAAAGTGGAGAAAGCGAGAGCGCGCGAATGCACTCAAGCAAACACAAACAGCACAGCACGATGCGTATTTTTTTTTAAATTGACAAAATAAATCAAAAATAAATCAAAAATAAAAATAAGTGGAAAAGGCGAGAGTGCGCGAGCACACAGGAGCAAAGACAAGCAGCGCAGCTTGATGCGTAGTAAAAAAAATAATAAATAGACAACTGGTCGACCTCATTAGAAATAAAAACCCAAAAGATTAGATAGACAAACAAACAAACACATAAATGTGGAGAGAAGGGCAGTGCGCGCAGGAGCAAAGGTAAACAGCAGACAGACCTGAATCCTTATCTTTACAAGGTCGACCTCAGAACTTTGTTCAGTTTGTCTCGGTGACGGATAATGGAAGGAAGGGCAGGCAACTGGTCGACTTCATTTAAATAAACAAATAAAAAATAAGATAAACTCTCAGGAATAGATAAATAATAACAAAAAAATTGTAAAGTGGAGAAAGCGAGAGCGCGCGAATGCACTCAAGCAAACACAAACAGCACAGCACGATGCGTATTTTTTTTTAAATTGACAAAATAAATCAAAAATAAATCAAAAATAAAAATAAGTGGAAAAGGCGAGAGTGCGCGAGCACACAGGAGCAAAGACAAGCAGCGCAGCTTGATGCGTAGTAAAAAAAATAATAAATAGACAACTGGTCGACCTCATTAGAAATAAAAACCCAAAAGATTAGATAGACAAACAAACAAACACATAAATGTGGACAGAAGGTCAGTGCGCGCAGGAGCAAAGGTAAACAGCAGACAGACCTGAATCCTTATCTTTACAAGGTCGACCTCAGAACTTTGTTCAGTTTGTCTCGGTGACGGATAATGGAAGGAAGGGCAGGCAACTGGTCGACTTCATTTAAATAAACAAATAAAAAATAAGATAAACTCTCAGGAATAGATAAATAATAACAAAAAAATTGTAAAGTGGAGAAAGCGAGAGCGCGCGAATGCACTCAAACAAACACAAACAGCACATCAGGATGCGTATTTTTTTAAAAATTGACAAAATAAATCAAAAATAAATCAAAAATAAAAATAAGTGGAAAAGGCGAGAGTGCGCGAGCACACAGGAGCAAAGACAAGCAGCGCAGCTTGATGCGTAGTAAAAAAAATAATAAATAGACAACTGGTCGACCTCATTAGAAATAAAAACCCAAAAGATTAGATAGACAAACAAACAAACACATAAATGTGGAGAGAAGGGCAGTGCGCGCAGGAGCAAAGGTAAACAGCAGACAGACCTGAATCCTTATCTTTACAAGGTCGACCTCAGAACTTTGTTCAGTTTGTCTCGGTGACGGATAATGGAAGGAAGGGCAGGCAACTGGTCGACTTCATTTAAATAAACAAATAAAACATAAGATAAACTCTCAGGAATAGATAAATAATAACAAAAAAATTGTAAAGTGGAGAAAGCGAGAGCGCGCGAATGCACTCAAGCAAACACAAACAGCACAGCACGATGCGTATTTTTTTAAATTGACAAAATAAATCAAAAATAAATCAAAAATAAAAATAAGTGGAAAAGGCGAGAGTGCGCGAGCACACAGGAGCAAAGACAAGCAGCGCAGCTTGATGCGTAGTAAAAAAAATAATAAATAGACAACTGGTCGACCTCATTAGAAATAAAAACCCAAAAGATTAGATAGACAAACAAACAAACACATAAATGTGGAGAGAAGGGCAGTGCGCGCAGGAGCAAAGGTAAACAGCAGACAGACCTGAATCCTTATCTTTACAAGGTCGACCTCAGAACTTTGTTCAGTTTGTCTCGGTGACGGATAATGGAAGGAAGGGCAGGCAACTGGTCGACTTCATTTAAATAAACAAATAAAAAATAAGATAAACTCTCAGGAATAGATAAATAATAACAAAAAAATTGTAAAGTGGAGAAAGCGAGAGCGCGCGAATGCACTCAAGCAAACACAAACAGTACAGCACGATGCGTATTTTTTTTTAAATTGAAAAAATAAATCAAAAATAAAAATAAGTGGAAAAGGCGAGAGTGCGCGAGCACACAGGAGCAAAGACAAGCAGCGCAGCTTGATGCGTAGTAAAAAAAATAATAAATAGACAACTGGTCGACCTCATTAGAAATAAAAACCCAAAAGATTAGATAGACAAACAAACAAACACATAAATGTGGAGAGAAGGGCAGTGCGCGCAGGAGCAAAGGTAAACAGCAGACAGACCTGAATCCTTATCTTTACAAGGTCGACCTCAGAACTTTGTTCAGTTTGTCTCGGTGACGGATAATGGAAGGAAGGGCAGGCAACTGGTCGACTTCATTTAAATAAACAAATAAAAAATAAGATAAACTCTCAGGAATAGATAAATAATAACAAAAAAATTGTAAAGTGGAGAAAGCGAGAGCGCGCGAATGCACTCAAGCAAACACAAACAGCACAGCACGATGCGTATTTTTTTAAAAATTGATCAAAAATAAATCAAAAATAAAAATAAGTGGAAAAGGCGAGAGTGCGCGAGCACACAGGAGCAAAGACAAGCAGCGCAGCTTGATGCGTAGTAAAAAAAATAATAAATAGACAACTGGTCGACCTCATTAGAAATAAAAACCCAAAAGATTAGATAGACAAACAAACAAACACATAAATGTGGAGAGAAGGGCAGTGCGCGCAGGAGCAAAGGTAAACAGCAGACAGACCTGAATCCTTATCTTTACAAGGTCGACCTCAGAAATTTGTTCAGTTTGTCTCGGTGACGGATAATGGAAGGAAGTGCAGGCAACTGGTCGACTTCATTTAAATAAACAAATAAAAAATAAGATAAACTCTCAGGAATAGATAAATAATAACAAAAAAATTGTAAAGTGGAGAAAGCGAGAGCGCGCGAATGCACTCAAACAAACACAAACAGCACAGCAGGATGCGTATTTTTTTAAAAATTGACAAAATAAATCAAAAATAAATCAAAAATAAAAATAAGTGGAAAAGGCGAGAGTGCGCGAGCACACAGGAGCAAAGACAAGCAGCGCAGCTTGATGCGTAGTAAAAAAAATAATAAATAGACAACTGGTCGACCTCATTAGAAATAAAAACCCAAAAGATTAGATAGACAAACAAACAAACACATAAATGTGGAGAGAAGGGCAGTGCGCGCAGGAGCAAAGGTAAACAGCAGACAGACCTGAATCCTTATCTTTACAAGGTCGACCTCAGAACTTTGTTCAGTTTGTCTCGGTGACGGATAATGGAAGGAAGGGCAGGCAACTGGTCGACTTCATTTAAATAAACAAATAAAAAATAAGATAAACTCTCAGGAATAGATAAATAATAACAAAAAAATTGTAAAGTGGAGAAAGCGAGAGCGCGCGAATGCACTCAAGCAAACACAAACAGCACAGCACGATGCGTATTTTTTTTAAATTGACAAAATAAATCAAAAATAAATCAAAAATAAAAATAAGTGGAAAAGGCGAGAGTGCGCGAGCACACAGGAGCAAAGACAAGCAGCGCAGCTTGATGCGTAGTAAAAAAAATAATAAATAGACAACTGGTCGACCTCATTAGAAATAAAAACCCAAAAGATTAGATAGACAAACAAACAAACACATAAATGTGGAGAGAAGGGCAGTGCGCGCAGGAGCAAAGGTAAACAGCAGACAGACCTGAATCCTTATCTTTACAAGGTCGACCTCAGAACTTTGTTCAGTTTGTCTCGGTGACGGATAATGGAAGGAAGGGCAGGCAACTGTCGACTTCATTTAAATAAACAAATAAAAAATAAGATAAACTCTCAGGAATAGATAAATAATAACAAAAAAATTGTAAAGTGGAGAAAGCGAGAGCGCGCGAATGCACTCAAACAAACACAAACAGCACATCAGGATGCGTATTTTTTTTAAATTGACAAAATAAATCAAAAATAAATCAAAAATAAAAATAAGTGGAAAAGGCGAGAGTGCGCGAGCACACAGGAGCAAAGACAAGCAGCGCAGCTTGATGCGTAGTAAAAAAAATAATAAATAGACAACTGGTCGACCTCATTAGAAATAAAAACCCAAAAGATTAGATAGACAAACAAACAAACACATAAATGTGGAGAGAAGGGCAGTGCGCGCAGGAGCAAAGGTAAACAGCAGACAGACCTGAATCCTTATCTTTACAAGGTCGACCTCAGAACTTTGTTCAGTTTGTCTCGGTGACGGATAATGGAAGGAAGGGCAGGCAACTGGTCGACTTCATTTAAATAAACAAATAAAAAATAAGATAAACTCTCAGGAATAGATAAATAATAACAAAAAAATTGTAAAGTGGAGAAAGCGAGAGCGCGCGAATGCACTCAAGCAAACACAAACAGCACAGCACGATGCGTATTTTTTTTTAAATTGACAAAATAAATCAAAAATAAATCAAAAATAAAAATAAGTGGAAAAGGCGAGAGTGCGCGAGCACACAGGAGCAAAAAGAAGCAGCGCAGCTTGATGCGTAGTAAAAAAAATAATAAATAGACAACTGGTCGACCTCATTAGAAATAAAAACCCAAAAGATTAGATAGACAAACAAACAAACACATAAATGTGGAGAGAAGGGCAGTGCGCGCAGGAGCAAAGGTAAACAGCAGACAGACCTGAATCCTTATCTTTACAAGGTCGACCTCAGAACTTTGTTCAGTTTGTCTCGGTGACGGATAATGGAAGGAAGGGCAGGCAACTGGTCGACTTCATTTAAATAAACAAATAAAAAATAAGATAAACTCTCAGGAATAGATAAATAATAACAAAAAAATTGTAAAGTGGAGAAAGCGAGAGCGCGCGAATGCACTCAAGCAAACACAAACAGCACAGCAGGATGCGTATTTTTTTAAAATTGACAAAATAAATAAAAAATAAATCAAAAATAAAAATAAGTGGAAAAGGCGAGAGTGCGCGAGCACACAGGAGCAAAGACAAGCAGCGCAGCTTGATGCGTAGTAAAAAAAATAATAAATAGACAACTGGTCGACCTCATTAGAAATAAAAACCCAAAAGATTAGATAGACAAACAAACAAACACATAAATGTGGAGAGAAGGGCAGTGCGCGCAGGAGCAAAGGTAAACAGCAGACAGACCTGAATCCTTATCTTTACAAGGTCGACCTCAGAAATTTGTTCAGTTTGTCTCGGTGACGGATAATGGAAGGAAGGGCAGGCAACTGCTCGACTTCATTTAAATAAACAAATAAAAAATAAGATAAACTCTCAGGAATAGATAAATAATAACAAAAAAATTGTAAAGTGGAGAAAGCGAGAGCGCGCGAATGCACTCAAGCAAACACAAACAGCACAGCACGATGCGTATTTTTTTTTAAATTGAAAAAATAAATCAAAAATAAAAATAAGTGGAAAAGGCGAGAGTGCGCGAGCACACAGGAGCAAAGACAAGCAGCGCAGCTTGATGCGTAGTAAAAAAAATAATAAATAGACAACTGGTCGACCTCATTAGAAATAAAAACCCAAAAGATTAGATAGACAAACAAACAAACACATAAATGTGGAGAGAAGGGCAGTGCGCGCAGGAGCAAAGGTAAACAGCAGACAGACCTGAATCCTTATCTTTACAAGGTCGACCTCAGAACTTTGTTCAGTTTGTCTCGGTGACGGATAATGGAAGGAAGGGCAGGCAACTGGTCGACTTCATTTAAATAAACAAATAAAAAATAAGATAACTCTCAGGAATAGATAAATAATAACAAAAAAATTGTAAAGTGGAGAAAGCGAGAGCGCGCGAATGCACTCAAGCAAACACAAACAGCACAGCACGATGCGTATTTTTTTAAAAAATTGACAAAATAAATCAAAAATAAAAATAAGTGGAAAAGGCGAGAGTGCGCGAGCACACAGGAGCAAAGACAAGCAGCGCAGCTTGATGCGTAGTAAAAAAAATAATAAATAGACAACTGGTCGACCTCATTAGAAATAAAAACCCAAAAGATTAGATAGACAAACAAACAAACACATAAATGTGGAGAGAAGGGCAGTGCGCGCAGGAGCAAAGGTAAACAGCAGACAGACCTGAATCCTTATCTTTACAAGGTCGACCTCAGAAATTTGTTCAGTTTGTCTCGGTGACGGATAATGGAAGGAAGGGCAGGCAACTGGTCGACTTCATTTAAATAAACAAATAAAACATAAGATAAACTCTCAGGAATAGATAAATAATAACAAAAAAATTGTAAAGTGGAGAAAGCGAGAGCGCGCGAATGCACTCAAGCAAACAAAAACAGCACAGCACGATGCGTATTTTTTTTTAAAATTGACAAAATAAATCAAAAATAAATCAAAAATAAAAATAAGTGGAAAAGGCGAGAGTGCGCGAGCACACAGGAGCAAAAAGAAGCAGCGCAGCTTGATGCGTAGTAAAAAAAATAATAAATAGACAACGGGTCGACCTCATTAGAAATAAAAACCCAAAAGATTAGATAGACAAACAAAAGAACACTTAAATGTGGACAGAAGGTCAGTGCGCGCAGGAGCAAAGGTAAACAGCAGACAGACCTGAATGCTTATCTTTACAAGGTCGACCTCAGAACTTTGTTCAGTTTGTCTCGGTGACGGATAATGGAAGGAGGGGCAGGCAACTGGTCGACTTCATTTAAATAAACAAATAAAAAATAAGATAAACTCTCAGGAATAGATAAATAATAACAAAAAAATTGTAAAGTGGAGAAAGCGAGAGCGCGCGAATGCACTCAAACAAACACAAACAGCACATCAGGATGCGTATTTTTTTAAAAATTGACAAAATAAATCAAAAATAAATCAAAAATAAAAATAAGTGGAAAAGGCGAGAGTGCGCGAGCACACAGGAGCAAAGACAAGCAGTGCAGCTTGATGCGTAGTAAAAAAAATAATAAATAGACAACTGGTCGACCTCATTAGAAATAAAAACCCAAAAGATTAGATAGACAAACAAACAAACACATAAATGTGGAGAGAAGGGCAGTGGGCGCAGGAGCAAAGGTAAACAGCAGACAGACCTGAATCCTTATCTTTACAAGGTCGATCTCAGAACTTTGTTCAGTTTGTCTCGGTGACGGATAATGGAAGGAAGGGCAGGCAACTGGTCGACTTCATTTAAATAAACAAATAAAACATAAGATAAACTCTCAGGAATAGATAAATAATAACAAAAAAATTGTAAAGTGGAGAAAGCGAGAGCGCGCGAATGCACTCAAGCAAACACAAACAGCACAGCACGATGCGTATTTTTTTTTAAATTGACAAAATAAATCAAAAATAAATCAAAAATAAAAATAAGTGGAAAAGGCGAGAGTGCGCGAGCACACAGGAGCAAAGACAAGCAGCGCAGCTTGATGCGTAGTAAAAAAAAATAATAAATAGACAACTGGTCGACCTCATTAGAAATAAAAACCCAAAAGATTAGATAGACAAACAAACAAACACATAAATGTGGAGAGAAGGCAGTGCGCGCAGGAGCAAAGGTAAACAGCAGACAGACCTGAATCCTTATCTTTACAAGGTCGACCTCAGAACTTTGTTCAGTTTGTCTCGGTGACGGATAATGGAAGGAAGGGCAGGCAACTGGTCGACTTCATTTAAATAAACAAATAAAAAATAAGATAAACTCTCAGGAATAGATAAATAATAACAAAAAAATTGTAAAGTGGAGAAAGCGAGAGCGCGCGAATACACTCAAACAAACACAAACAGCAAAGCAGGATGCGTATTTTTTTAAAAATTGACAAAATAAATCAAAAATAAATCAAAAATAAAAATAAGTGGAAAAGGCGAGAGTGCGCGAGCACACAGGAGCAAAGAAAAGCAGCGCAGATTGATGCGTAGTAAAAAAAATAATAAATAGACAACTGGTCGACCTCATTAGAAATAAAAACCCAAAAGATTAGATAGACAAACAAACAAACACATAAATGTGGAGAGAAGGGCAGTGCGCGCAGGAGCAAAGGTAAACAGCAGACAGACCTGAATCCTTATCTTTACAAGGTCGACCTCAGAACTTTGTTCAGTTTGTCTCGGTGACGGATAATGGAAGGAAGGGCAGGCAACTGGTCGACTTCATTTAAATAAACAAATAAAAAATAAGATAAGCTCTCAGGAATAGATAAATAATAACAAAAAATTGTAAAGTGGAGAAAGCGAGAGCGCGCGAATGCACTCAAGCAAACACAAACAGTACAGCACGATGCGTATTTTTTTTTTAAATTGAAAAAATAAATCAAAAATAAAAATAAGTGGAAAAGGCGAGAGTGCGCGAGCACACAGGAGCAAAGACAAGCAGCGCAGCTTGATGCGTAGTAAAAAAAATAATAAATAGACAACTGGTCGACCTCATTAGAAATAAAAACCCAAAAGATTAGATAGACAAACAAACAAACACATAAATGTGGAGAGAAGGGCAGTGCGGGCAGGAGCAAAGGTAAACAGCAGACAGACCTGAATCCTTATCTTTACAAGTCGACCTCAGAACATTGTTCAGTTTGTCTCGGTGACGGATAATGGAAGGAAGGGCAGGCAACTGGTCGACTTCATTTAAATAAACAAATAAAAAATAAGATAAGCTCTCAGGAATAGATAAATAATAACAAAAAATTGTAAAGTGGAGAAAGCGAGAGCGCGCGAATGCACTCAAGCAAACACAAACAGCACAGCACGATGCGTATTTTTTTAAAAAATTGACAAAATAAATCAAAAATAAAAATAAGTGGAAAAGGCGAGAGTGCGCGAGCACACAGGAGCAAAGACAAGCAGCGCAGCTTGATGCGTATTAAAAAAAATAATAAATAGACAACTGGTCAACCTCATTAGAAATAAAAACCCAAAAGATTAGATAGACAAACAAAAAAACACATAAATGTGGAGAGAAGGGCAGTGCGCGCAGGAGCAATGGTAAACAGCAGACAGACCTGAATCCTTATCTTTACAAGGTCGACCTCAGAACTTTGTTCAGTTTGTCTCGGTGAGGGATAATGCAAGGAAGTGCAGGCAACTGCTCGACTTCATTTAAATAAACAAATAAAAAATAAGATAAGCTCTCAGGAATAGATAAATAATAACAAAAAATTGTAAAGTGGAGAAAACGAGAGCGCGCGAATGCACTCAAGCAAACACAAACAGCACAGCACGATGCGTATTTTTTTTAAATTGACAAAATAAATCAAAAATAAATCAAAAATAAAAATAAGTGGAAAAGGCGAGAGTGCGCGAGCACACAGGAGCAAAGACAAGCAGCGCAGCTTGATGCGTAGTAAAAAAAATAATAAATAGACAACTGGTCGACCTCATTAGAAATAAAAACCCAAAAGATTAGATAGACAAACAAACAAACACATAAATGTGGAGAGAAGGGCAGTGCGCGCAGGAGCAAAGGTAAACAGCAGACAGACCTGAATCCTTATCTTTACAAGGTCGACCTCAGAAATTTGTTCAGTTTGTCTCGGTGACGGATAATGGAAGGAAGTGCAGGAAACTGCTCGACTTCATTTAAATAAACAAATAAAAAATAAGATAAACTCTCAGGAATAGATAAATAATAACAAAAAATTGTAAAGTGGAGAAAGCGAGAGCGCGCGAATGAACTCAAACAAACACAAACAGCACATCAGGATGCATATTTTTTTAAAAATTGACAAAATAAATCAAAAATGAATCAAAAATAAAAATAAGTGGAAAAGGCGAGAGTGCGCGAGCACACAGGAGCAAAGACAAGCAGCGCAGCTTGATGCGTAGTAAAAAAAAATAATAAATAGACAACTGGTCGACCTCATTAGAAATAAAAACCCAAAAGATTAGATAGACAAACAAACAAACACATAAATGTGGAGAGAAGGGCAGTGGGCGCAGGAGCAAAGGTAAACAGCAGACAGACCTGAATCCTTATCTTTACAAGGTCGATCTCAGAACTTTGTTCAGTTTGTCTCGGTGACGGATAATGGAAGGAAGGGCAGGCAACTGGTCGACTTCATTTAAATAAACAAATAAAACATAAGATAAACTCTCAGGAATAGATAAATAATAACAAAAAAATTGTAAAGTGGAGAAAGCGAGAGCGCGCGAATGCACTCAAGCAAACACAAACAGCACAGCACGATGCGTATTTTTTTTTTAAATTGACAAAATAAATCAAAAATAAATCAAAAATAAAAATAAGTGGAAAAGGCGAGAGTGCGCGAGCACACAGGAGCAAAGACAAGCAGCGCAGATTGATGCGTAGTAAAAAAAAATAATAAATAGACAACTGGTCGACCTCATTAGAAATAAAAACCCAAAAGATTAGGTAGACAAACAAACAAACACATAAATGTGGACAGAAGGTCAGTGCGCGCAGGAGCAAAGGTAAACAGCAGACAGACCTGAATCCTTATCTTTACAAGGTCGACCTCAGAACTTTGTTCAGTTTGTCTCGGTGACGGATAATGGAAGGAAGGGCAGGCAACTGGTCGACTTCATTTAAATAAACAAATAAAACATAAGATAAACTCTCAGGAATAGATAAATAATAACAAAAAAATTGTAAAGTGGAGAAAGCGAGAGCGCGCGAATACACTCAAACAAACACAAACAGCAAAGCAGGATGCGTATTTTTTTAAAAATTGACAAAATAAATCAAAAATAAATCAAAAATAAAAATAAGTGGAAAAGGCGAGAGTGCGCGAGCACACAGGAGCAAAGAAAAGCAGCGCAGATTGATGCGTAGTAAAAAAAATAATAAATAGACAACTGGTCGACCTCATTAGAAATAAAAACCCAAAAGATTAGATAGACAAACAAACAAACACATAAATGTGGAGAGAAGGGCAGTGCGCGCAGGAGCAAAGGTAAACAGCAGACAGACCTGAATCCTTATCTTTACAAGGTCGACCTCAGAACTTTATTCAGTTTGTCTCGGTGACGGATAATGGAAGGAAGGGCAGGCAACTGGTCGACTTCATTTAAATAAACAAATAAAAAATAAGATAAACTCTCAGGAATAGATAAATAATAACAAAAAATTGTAAATTGGAGAAAGCGAGAGCGCGAGAATGCACTCAAGCAAACACAAACAGTACAGCACGATGCGTATTTTTTTTTTTAATTGAAAAAATAAATCAAAAATAAAAATAAGTGGAAAAGGCGAGAGTGCGCGAGCACACAGTAGCAAAGACAAGCAGTGCAGCTTGATGCGTAGTAAAAAAAATAATAAATAGACAACTGGTCGACCTCATTAGAAATAAAAACCCAAAAGATTAGATAGACAAACAAACAAACACATAAATGTGGAGAGAAGGGCAGTGCGGGCAGGAGCAAAGGTAAACAGCAGACAGACCTGAATTCTTATCTTTACAAGTCGACCTCAGAACATTGTTCAGTTTGTCTCGGTGACGGATAATGGAAGGAAGGGCAGGCAACTGGTCGACTTCATTTAAATAAACAAATAAAAAATAAGATAAGCTCTCAGGAATAGATAAATAATAACAAAAAATTGTAAAGTGGAGAAAGCGAGAGCGCGCGAATGCACTCAAGCAAACACAAACAGCACAGCACGATGCGTATTTTTTTAAAAAATTGACAAAATAAATCAAAAATAAAAATAAGTGGAAAAGGCGAGAGTGCGCGAGCACACAGGAGCAAAGACAAGCAGCGCAGCTTGATGCGTATTAAAAAAAATAATAAATAGACAACTGGTCAACCTCATTAGAAATAAAAACCCAAAAGATTAGATAGACAAACAAAAAAACACATAAATGTGGAGAGAAGGGCAGTGCGCGCAGGAGCAATGGTAAACAGCAGACAGACCTGAATCCTTATCTTTACAAGGTCGACCTCAGAACTTTGTTCAGTTTGTCTCGGTGAGGGATAATGCAAGGAAGTGCAGGCAACTGCTCGACTTCATTTAAATAAACAAATAAAAAATAAGATAAGCTCTCAGGAATAGATAAATAATAACAAAAAATTGTAAAGTGGAGAAAACGAGAGCGCGCGAATGCACTCAAGCAAACACAAACAGCACAGCACGATGCGTATTTTTTTTAAATTGACAAAATAAATAAAAAATAAATCAAAAATAAAAATAAGTGGAAAAGGCGAGAGTGCGCGAGCACACAGGAGCAAAGACAAGAAGCGCAGCTTGATGCGTAGTAAAAAAAATAATAAATAGACAACTGGTCGACCTCATTAGAAATAAAAACCCAAAAGATTAGATAGACAAACAAACAAACACATAAATGTGGAGAGAAGGGCAGTGCGCGCAGGAGCAAAGGTAAACAGCAGACAGACCTGAATCCTTATCTTTACAAGGTCGACCTCAGAAATTTGTTCAGTTTGTCTCGGTGACGGATAATGGAAGGAAGTGCAGGCAACTGCTCGACTTCATTTAAATAAACAAATAAAAAATAAGATAAACTCTCAGGAATAGATAAATAATAACAAAAAATTGTAAAGTGGAGAAAGCGAGAGCGCGCGAATGAACTCAAACAAACACAAACAGCACATCAGGATGCATATTTTTTTAAAAATTGACAAAATAAATCAAAAATGAATCAAAAATAAAAATAAGTGGAAAAGGCGAGAGTGCGCGAGCACACAGGAGCAAAGACAAGCAGCGCAGCTTGATGCGTAGTAAAAAAAAATAATAAATAGACAACTGGTCGACCTCATTAGAAATAAAAACCCAAAAGATTAGATAGACAAACAAACAAACACATAAATGTGGAGAGTAGGGCAGTGCGCGAAGGAGCATAGGTAAACAGCAGACAGACCTGAATCCTTATATTTACAAGGTCGACCTCAGAACTTTGTTCAGTTTGTCTCGGTGACGGATAATGGAAGGAAGGGCAGGCAACTGGTCGACTTCATTTAAATAAACAAATAAAAAATAAGATAAACTCTCAGGAATAGATAAATAATAACAAAAAACTGTAAAGTGGAGAAAACGAGAGCGCGCGAATGCACTCAAGCAAACACAAACAGTACAGCACGATGCGTATTTTTTTAAATTGACAAAATAAATCAAAAATAAATCAAAAATAAAAATAAGTGGAAAAGGCGAGAGTGCGCGAGCACACAGGAGCAAAGACAAGCAGCGCAGCTTGATGCGTAGTAAAAAAAAATAATAAATAGACAACTGGTCGACCTCATTAGAAATAAAAACCCAAAAGATTAGATAGACAAACAAACAAACACATAAATGTGGAGAGAATGGCAGTGCGCGCAGGAGCAAAGGTAAACAGCAGACAGACCTGAATCCTTATCTTTACAAGGTCGACCTCAGAAATTTGTTCAGTTTGTCTCGGTGACGGATAATGGAAGGAAGTGCAGGCAACTGCTCGACTTCATTTAAATAAACAAATAAAAAATAAGATAAACTCTCAGGAATAGATAAATAATAACAAAAAAATTGTAAAGTGGAGAAAGCGAGAGCGCGAGAATGAACTCAAACAAACACAAACAGCACATCAGGATGCATATTTTTTTAAAAATTGACAAAATAAATCAAAAATAAATCAAAAATAAAAATAAGTGGAAAAGTCTAGAGTGCGTGAGCACACAGGAGCAAAGACAAGCAGCGCAGCTTGATGCGTAGTAAAAAAAATAATAAATAGACAACTGGTCGGCCTCATTAGAAATAAAAACCCAAAAGATTAGATAGACAAACAAACAAACACATAAATGTGGAGAGAAGGGCAGTGCGCGCAGGAGCAAAGGTAAACAGCAGACAGACCTGAATCCTTATCTTTACAAGGTCGACCTCAGAAATTTGTTCAGTTTGTCTTGGTGACGGATAATGGAAGGAAGTGCAGGCAACTGCTCGACTTCATTTAAATAAACAAATAAAAAATAAGATAAACTCTCAGGAATAGATAAATAATAACAAAAAAATTGTAAAGTGGAGAAAGCGAGAGCGCGCGAATGCACTCAAGCAAACACAAACAGCACAGCACGATGCGTATTTTTTTTTAAAATTGACAAAATAAATCAAAAATAAATCAAAAATAAAAATAAGTGGAAAAGGCGAGAGTGCGCGAGCACACAGGAGCAAAAAGAAGCAGCGCAGCTTGATGCGTAGTAAAAAAAATAATAAATAGACAACTGGTCGACCTCATTAGAAATAAAAACCCAAAAGATTAGATAGACAAACAAACGAACACTTAAATGTGGACAGAAGGTCAGTGCGCGCAGGAGCAAAGGTAAACAGCAGACAGACCTGAATCCTTATCTTTACAAGGTCGACCTCAGAACTTTGTTCAGTTTGTCTCGGTGACGGATAATGGAAGGAGGGGCAGGCAACTGGTCGACTTCATTTAAATAAACAAATAAAAAATAAGATAAACTCTCAGGAATAGATAAATAATAACAAAAAAATTGTAAAGTGGAGAAAGCGAGAGCGCGCGAATGCACTCAAACAAACACAAACAGCACATCAGGATGCGTATTTATTTAAAAATTGACAAAATAAATCAAAAATAAATCAAAAATAAAAATAAGTGCAAAAGGCGAGAGTGCGCGAGCACACAGGAGCAAAGACAAGCAGTGCAGCTTGATGCGTAGTAAAAAAAATAATAAATAGACAACTGGTCGACCTCATTAGAAATAAAAACCCAAAAGATTAGAAAGACAAACAAACAAACACATAAATGTGGAGAGAAGGGCAGTGGGCGCAGGAGCAAAGGTAAACAGCAGACACACCTGAATCCTTATCTTTACAAGGTCGATCTCAGAACTTTGTTCAGTTTGTCTCGGTGACGGATAATGGAAGGAAGGGCAGGCAACTGGTCGACTTCATTTAAATAAACAAATAAAACATAAGATAAACTCTCAGGAATAGATAAATAATAACAAAAAAATTGTAAAGTGGAGAAAGCGAGAGCGCGCGAATGCACTCAAGCAAACAAAAACACCACAGCACGATGCGTACTTTTTTTTTTTAAATTGACAAAATAAATCAAAAATAAATCAAAAATAATAATAAGTGGAAAAGGCGAGAGTGCGCGAGCACACAGGAGCAAAGACAAGCAGCGCAGCTTGATGCGTAGTAAAAAAATAATAAATAGACAACTGGTCGACCTCATTAGAAATAAAAACCCAAAAGATTAGATAGACAAACAAACAAACACATAAATGTGGAGAGAAGGGCAGTGCGCGCAGGAGCAAAGGTAAACAGCAGACAGACCTGAATCCTTATCTTTACAAGGTCGACCTCAGAACTTTGTTCAGTTTGTCTCGGTGACGGATAATGGAAGGAAGGGCAGGCAACTGGTCGACTTCATTTAAATAAACAAATAAAAAATAAGATAAACTCTCAGGAATAGATAAATAATAACAAAAAATTGTAAATTGGAGAAAGCGAGAGCGCGAGAATGCACTCAAGCAAACACAAACAGTACAGCACGATGCGTATTTTTTTTTTAAATTGAAAAAATAAATCAAAAATAAAAATAAGTGGAAAAGGCGAGAGTGCGCGAGCACACAGGAGCAAAGACAAGCAGCGCAGCTTGATGCGTAGTAAAAAAAATAATAAATAGACAACTGGTCGACCTCATTAGAAATAAAAACCCAAAAGATTAGATAGACAAACAAACACATAAATGTGGAGAGAAGGGCAGTGCGGGCAGGAGCAAAGGTAAACAGCAGACAGACCTGAATCCTTATCTTTACAAGTCGACCTCAGAACATTGTTCAGTTTGTCTCGGTGACGGATAATGGAAGGAAGGGCAGGCAACTGGTCGACTTCATTTAAATAAACAAATAAAAAATAAGATAAGCTCTCAGGAATAGATAAATAATAACAAAAAATTGTAAAGTGGAGAAAGCGAGAGCGCGCGAATGCACTCAAGCAAACACAAACAGCACAGCACGATGCGTATTTTTTTAAAAAATTGACAAAATAAATCAAAAATAAAAATAAGTTGAAAAGGCGAGAGTGCGCGAGCACACAGGAGCAAAGACAAGCAGCGCAGCTTGATGCGTATTAAAAAAAATAATAAATAGACAACTGGTCAACCTCATTAGAAATAAAAACCCAAAAGATTAGATAGACAAACAAAAAAACACATAAATGTGGAGAGAAGGGCAGTGCGCGCAGGAGCAATGGTAAACAGCAGACAGACCTGAATCCTTATCTTTACAAGGTCGACCTCAGAACTTTGTTCAGTTTGTCTCGGTGAGGGATAATGCAAGGAAGTGCAGGCAACTGCTCGACTTCATTTAAATAAACAAATAAAAAATAAGATAAGCTCTCAGGAATAGATAAATAATAACAAAAAATTGTAAAGTGGAGAAAACGAGAGCGCGCGAATGCACTCAAGCAAACACAAACAGCACAGCACGATGCGTATTTTTTTTAAATTGACAAAATAAATCAAAAATAAATCAAAAATAAAAATAAGTGGAAAAGGCGAGAGTGCGCGAGCACACAGGAGCAAAGACAAGAAGCGCAGCTTGATGCGTAGTAAAAAAAATAATAAATAGACAACTGGTCGACCTCATTAGAAATAAAAACCCAAAAGATTAGATAGACAAACAAACAAACACATAAATGTGGAGAGAAGGGCAGTGCGCGCAGGAGCAAAGGTAAACAGCAGACAGACCTGAATCCTTATCTTTACAAGGTCGACCTCAGAAATTTGTTCAGTTTGTCTCGGTGACGGATAATGGAAGGAAGTGTAGGCAACTGCTCGACTTCATTTAAATAAACAAATAAAAAATAAGATAAACTCTCAGGAATAGATAAATAATAACAAAAAATTGTAAAGTGGAGAAAGCGAGAGCGCGCGAATGAACTCAAACAAACACAAACAGCACATCAGGATGCATATTTTTTTAAAAATTGACAAAATAAATCAAAAATGAATCAAAAATAAAAATAAGTGGAAAAGGCGAGAGTGCGCGAGCACACAGGAGCAAAGACAAGCAGCGCAGCTTGATGCGTAGTAAAAAAAAATAATAAATAGACAACTGGTCGACCTCATTAGAAATAAAAACCCAAAAGATTAGATAGACAAACAAACAAACACATAAATGTGGAGAGTAGGGCAGTGCGCGCAGGAGCATAGGTAAACAGCAGACAGACCTGAATCCTTATATTTACAAGGTCGACCTCAGAACTTTGTTCAGTTTGTCTCGGTGACCGATAATGGAAGGAAGGGCAGGCAACTGGTCGACTTCATTTAAATAAACAAATAAAAAATAAGATAAACTCTCAGGAATAGATAAATAATAACAAAAAACTGTAAAGTGGAGAAAACGAGAGCGCGCGAATGCACTCAAGCAAACACAAACAGTACAGCACGATGCGTATTTTTTTAAATTGACAAAATAAATCAAAAATAAATCAAAAATAAAAATAAGTGGAAAAGGCGAGAGTGCGCGAGCACACAGGAGCAAAGACAAGCAGCGCAGATTGATGCGTAGTAAAAAAAAATAATAAATAGACAACTGGTCGACCTCATTAGAAATAAAAACCCAAAAGATTAGGTAGACAAACAAACAAACACATAAATGTGGACAGAAGGTCAGTGCGCGCAGGAGCAAAGGTAAACAGCAGACAGACCTGAATCCTTATCTTTACAAGGTCGACCTCAGAACTTTGTTCAGTTTGTCTCGGTGACGGATAATGGAAGGAAGGGCAGGCAACTGGTCGACTTCATTTAAATAAACAAATAAAACATAAGATAAACTCTCAGGAATAGATAAATAATAACAAAAAAATTGTAAAGTGGAGAAAGCGAGAGCGCGCGAATGCACTCAAACAAACACAAACAGCAAAGCAGGATGCGTATTTTTTTAAAAATTGACAAAATAAATCAAAAATAAATCAAAAATAAAAATAAGTGGAAAAGGCGAGAGTGCGCGAGCACACAGGAGCAAAGAAAAGCAGCGCAGATTGATGCGTAGTAAAAAAAATAATAAATAGACAACTGGTCGACCTCATTAGAAATAAAAACCCAAAAGATTAGATAGACAAACAAACAAACACATAAATGTGGAGAGAAGGGCAGTGCGCGCAGGAGCAAAGGTAAACAGCAGACAGACCTGAATCCTTATCTTTACAAGGTCGACCTCAGAACTTTGTTCAGTTTGTCTCGGTGACGGATAATGGAAGGAAGGGCAGGCAACTGGTCGACTTCATTTAAATAAACAAATAAAAAATAAGATAAACTCTCAGGAATAGATAAATAATAACAAAAAATTGTAAATTGGAGAAAGCGAGAGCGCGAGAATGCACTCAAGCAAACACAAACAGTACAGCACGATGCGTATTTTTTTTTTAAATTGAAAAAATAAATCAAAAATAAAAATAAGTGGAAAAGGCGAGAGTGCGCGAGCACACAGGAGCAAAGACAAGCAGCGCAGCTTGATGCGTAGTAAAAAAAATAATAAATAGACAACTGGTCGACCTCATTAGAAATAAAAACCCAAAAGATTAGATAGACAAACAAACACATAAATGTGGAGAGAAGGGCAGTGCGGGCAGGAGCAAAGGTAAACAGCAGACAGACCTGAATCCTTATCTTTACAAGTCGACCTCAGAACATTGTTCAGTTTGTCTCGGTGACGGATAATGGAAGGAAGGGCAGGCAACTGGTCGACTTCATTTAAATAAACAAATAAAAAATAAGATAAGCTCTCAGGAATAGATAAATAATAACAAAAAATTGTAAAGTGGAGAAAGCGAGAGCGCGCGAATGCACTCAAGCAAACACAAACAGCACAGCACGATGCGTATTTTTTTAAAAAATTGACAAAATAAATCAAAAATAAAAATAAGTTGAAAAGGCGAGAGTGCGCGAGCACACAGGAGCAAAGACAAGCAGCGCAGCTTGATGCGTATTAAAAAAAATAATAAATAGACAACTGGTCAACCTCATTAGAAATAAAAACCCAAAAGATTAGATAGACAAACAAAAAAACACATAAATGTGGAGAGAAGGGCAGTGCGCGCAGGAGCAATGGTAAACAGCAGACAGACCTGAATCCTTATCTTTACAAGGTCGACCTCAGAACTTTGTTCAGTTTGTCTCGGTGAGGGATAATGCAAGGAAGTGCAGGCAACTGCTCGACTTCATTTAAATAAACAAATAAAAAATAAGATAAGCTCTCAGGAATAGATAAATAATAACAAAAAATTGTAAAGTGGAGAAAACGAGAGCGCGCGAATGCACTCAAGCAAACACAAACAGCACAGCACGATGCGTATTTTTTTTAAATTGACAAAATAAATCAAAAATAAATCAAAAATAAAAATAAGTGGAAAAGGCGAGAGTGCGCGAGCACACAGGAGCAAAGACAAGAAGCGCAGCTTGATGCGTAGTAAAAAAAATAATAAATAGACAACTGGTCGACCTCATTAGAAATAAAAACCCAAAAGATTAGATAGACAAACAAACAAACACATAAATGTGGAGAGAAGGGCAGTGCGCGCAGGAGCAAAGGTAAACAGCAGACAGACCTGAATCCTTATCTTTACAAGGTCGACCTCAGAAATTTGTTCAGTTTGTCTCGGTGACGGATAATGGAAGGAAGTGTAGGCAACTGCTCGACTTCATTTAAATAAACAAATAAAAAATAAGATAAACTCTCAGGAATAGATAAATAATAACAAAAAATTGTAAAGTGGAGAAAGCGAGAGCGCGCGAATGAACTCAAACAAACACAAACAGCACATCAGGATGCATATTTTTTTAAAAATTGACAAAATAAATCAAAAATGAATCAAAAATAAAAATAAGTGGAAAAGGCGAGAGTGCGCGAGCACACAGGAGCAAAGACAAGCAGCGCAGCTTGATGCGTAGTAAAAAAAAATAATAAATAGACAACTGGTCGACCTCATTAGAAATAAAAACCCAAAAGATTAGATAGACAAACAAACAAACACATAAATGTGGAGAGTAGGGCAGTGCGCGCAGGAGCATAGGTAAACAGCAGACAGACCTGAATCCTTATATTTACAAGGTCGACCTCAGAACTTTGTTCAGTTTGTCTCGGTGACGGATAATGGAAGGAAGGGCAGGCAACTGGTCGACTTCATTTAAATAAACAAATAAAAAATAAGATAAACTCTCAGGAATAGATAAATAATAACAAAAAACTGTAAAGTGGAGAAAACGAGAGCGCGCGAATGCACTCAAGCAAACACAAACAGTACAGCACGATGCGTATTTTTTTAAATTGACAAAATAAATCAAAAATAAATCAAAAATAAAAATAAGTGGAAAAGGCGAGAGTGCGCGAGCACACAGGAGCAAAGACAAGCAGCGCAGCTTGATGCGTAGTAAAAAAAAATAATAAATAGACAACTGGTCGACCTCATTAGAAATAAAAACCCAAAAGATTAGATAGACAAACAAACAAACACATAAATGTGGAGAGAATGGCAGTGCGCGCAGGAGCAAAGGTAAACAGCAGACAGACCTGAATCCTTATCTTTACAAGGTCGACCTCAGAAATTTGTTCAGTTTGTCTCGGTGACGGATAATGGAAGGAAGTGCAGGCAACTGCTCGACTTCATTTAAATAAACAAATAAAAAATAAGATAAACTCTCAGGAATAGATAAATAATAACAAAAAAATTGTAAAGTGGAGAAAGCGAGAGCGCGCGAATGCACTCAAGCAAACACAAACAGCACAGCACGATGCGTATTTTTTTTTAAAATTGACAAAATAAATCAAAAATAAATCAAAAATAAAAATAAGTGGAAAAGGCGAGAGTGCGCGAGCACACAGGAGCAAAAAGAAGCAGCGCAGCTTGATGCGTAGTAAAAAAAATAATAAATAGACAACTGGTCGACCTCATTAGAAATAAAAACCCAAAAGATTAGATAGACAAACAAACGAACACTTAAATGTGGACAGAAGGTCAGTGCGCGCAGGAGCAAAGGTAAACAGCAGACAGACCTGAATCCTTATCTTTACAAGGTCGACCTCAGAACTTTGTTCAGTTTGTCTCGGTGACGGATAATGGAAGGAGGGGCAGGCAACTGGTCGACTTCATTTAAATAAACAAATAAAAAATAAGATAAACTCTCAGGAATAGATAAATAATAACAAAAAAATTGTAAAGTGGAGAAAGCGAGAGCGCGCGAATGCACTCAAACAAACACAAACAGCACATCAGGATGCGTATTTATTTAAAAATTGACAAAATAAATCAAAAATAAATCAAAAATAAAAATAAGTGCAAAAGGCGAGAGTGCGCGAGCACACAGGAGCAAAGACAAGCAGTGCAGCTTGATGCGTAGTAAAAAAAATAATAAATAGACAACTGGTCGACCTCATTAGAAATAAAAACCCAAAAGATTAGAAAGACAAACAAACAAACACATAAATGTGGAGAGAAGGGCAGTGGGCGCAGGAGCAAAGGTAAACAGCAGACACACCTGAATCCTTATCTTTACAAGGTCGATCTCAGAACTTTGTTCAGTTTGTCTCGGTGACGGATAATGGAAGGAAGGGCAGGCAACTGGTCGACTTCATTTAAATAAACAAATAAAACATAAGATAAACTCTCAGGAATAGATAAATAATAACAAAAAAATTGTAAAGTGGAGAAAGCGAGAGCGCGCGAATGCACTCAAGCAAACAAAAACACCACAGCACGATGCGTATTTTTTTTTTAAATTGACAAAATAAATCAAAAATAAATCAAAAATAATAATAAGTGGAAAAGGCGAGAGTGCGCGAGCACACAGGAGCAAAGACAAGCAGCGCAGCTTGATGCGTAGTAAAAAAATAATAAATAGACAACTGGTCGACCTTATTAGAAATAAAAACCCAAAAGATTAGATAGACAAACAAACAAACACATAAATGTCGAGAGAAGGGCAGTGCGCGCAGGAGCAAAGGTAAACAGCAGACAGACCTGAATCCTTATATTTACAAGGTCGACCTCAGAAATTTGTTCAGTTTGTCTCGGTGACGGATAATGGAAGGAAGGGCAGGCAACTGGTCGACTTCATTTAAATAAACAAATAAAAAATAAGATAAACTCTCAGGAATAGATAAATAATAACAAAAAACTGTAAAGTGGAGAAAACGAGAGCGCGCGAATGCACTCAAGCAAACACAAACAGTACAGCACGATGCGTATTTTTTTTAAATTGACAAAATAAATCAAAAATAAATCAAAAATAAAAATAAGTGGAAAAGGCGAGAGTGCGCGAGCACACAGGAGCAAAGACAAGCAGCGCAGCTTGATGCGTAGTAAAAAAAAATAATAAATAGACAACTGGTCGACCTCATTAGAAATAAAAACCCAAAAGATTAGATAGACAAACAAACAAACACATAAATGTGGAGAGAATGGCAGTGCGCGCAGGAGCAAAGGTAAACAGCAGACAGACCTGAATCCTTATCTTTACAAGGTCGACCTCAGAAATTTGTTCAGTTTGTCTCGGTGACGGATAATGGAAGGAAGTGCAGGCAACTGCTCGACTTCATTTAAATAAACAAATAAAAAATAAGATAAACTCTCAGGAATAGATAAATAATAACAAAAAAATTGTAAAGTGGAGAAAGCGAGAGCGCGCGAATGCACTCAAGCAAACACAAACAGCACAGCACGATGCGTATTTTTTTTTAAAATTGACAAAATAAATCAAAAATAAATCAAAAATAAAAATAAGTGGAAAAGGCGAGAGTGCGCGAGCACACAGGAGCAAAAAGAAGCAGCGCAGCTTGATGCGTAGTAAAAAAAATAATAAATAGACAACTGGTCGACCTCATTAGAAATAAAAACCCAAAAGATTAGATAGACAAACAAACGAACACTTAAATGTGGACAGAAGGTCAGTGCGCGCAGGAGCAAAGGTAAACAGCAGACAGACCTGAATCCTTATCTTTACAAGGTCGACCTCAGAACTTTGTTCAGTTTGTCTCGGTGACGGATAATGGAAGGAAGGGCAGGCAACTGGTCGACTTCATTTAAATAAACAAATAAAAAATAAGGTAAACTCTCAGGAATAGATAAATAATAACAAAAAAATTGTAAAGTGGAGAAAGCGAGAGCGCGCGAATGCACTCAAACAAACACAAACAGCACATCAGGATGCGTATTTTTTTAAAAATTGACAAAATAAATCAAAAATAAATCAAAAATAAAAATAAGTGCAAAAGGCGAGAGTGCGCGAGCACACAGGAGCAAAGACAAGCAGCGCAGCTTGATGCGTAGTAAAAAAAATAATAAATAGACAACTGGTCGACCTCATTAGAAATAAAAACCCAAAAGATTAGATAGACAAACAAACAAACACTTAAATGTGGACAGAAGGTCAGTGCACGCAGGAGCAAAGGAAAACAGCAGACAGACCTGAATCCTTATCTTTACAAGGTCGACCTCAGAACTTTGTTCAGTTTGTCTCGGTGACGGATAATGGAAGGAAGGGCAGGCAACTGGTCGACTTCATTTAAATAAACAAATAAAAAATAAGATAAACTCTCAGGAATAGATAAATAATAACAAAAAAATTGTAAAGTGGACAAAGCGAGAGCGCGCGAATGCACTCAAACAAACACAAACAGCACATCAGGATGCGTATTTTTTTAAAAATTGACAAAATAAATCAAAAATAAATCAAAAATAAAAATAAGTGGAAAAGGCGAGAGTGCGCGAGCACACAGGAGCAAAGACAAGCAGCGCAGCTTGATGCGTAGTAAAAAAAATAATAAATAGACAACTGGTCGACCTCATTAGAAATAAAAACCCAAAAGATTAGATAGACAAACAAACAAACACATAAATGTGGAGAGAAGGGCAGTGGGCGCAGGAGCAAAGGTAAACAGCAGACAGACCTGAATCCTTATCTTTACAAGGTCGATCTCAGAACTTTGTTCAGTTTGTCTCGGTGACGGATAATGGAAGGAAGGGCAGGCAACTGGTCGACTTCATTTAAATAAACAAATAAAACATAAGATAAACTCTCAGGAATAGATAAATAATAACAAAAAAATTGTAAAGTGGAGAAAGCGAGAGCGTGCGAATGCACTCAAGCAAACATAAACAGCACAGCAGGATGCGTATTTTTTTTTAAAATTGACAAAATAAATCAAAAATAAATCAAAAATAAAAATAAGTGGAAAAGGCGAGAGTGCGCGAGCACACAGGAGCAAAAAGAAGCAGCGCAGCTTGATGCGTAGTAAAAAAAATAATAAATAGACAACTGGTCGACCTCATTAGAAATAAAAACCCCAAAGATTAGATAGACAAACAAACAAACACTTAAATGTGGACAGAAGGTCAGTGCGCGCAGGAGCAAAGGTAAACAGCAGACAGACCTGAATCCTTATCTTTACAAGGTCGACCTCAGAACTTTGTTCAGTTTGTCTCGGTGACGGATAATGGAAGGAGGGGCAGGCAACTGGTCGACTTCATTTAAATAAACAAATAAAAAATAAGATAAACTCTCAGGAATAGATAAATAATAACAAAAAAATTGTAAAGTGGAGAAAGCGAGAGCGCGCGAATGCACTCAAACAAACACAAACAGCACATCAGGATGCGTATTTATTTAAAAATTGACAAAATAAATCAAAAATAAATCAAAAATAAAAATAAGTGCAAAAGGCGAGAGTGCGCGAGCACACAGGAGCAAAGACAAGCAGTGCAGCTTGATGCGGAGTAAAAAAAATAATAAATAGACAACTGGTCGACCTCATTAGAAATAAAAACCCAAAAGATTAGAAAGACAAACAAACAAACACATAAATGTGGAGAGAAGGGCAGTGGGCGCAGGAGCAAAGGTAAACAGCAGACACACCTGAATCCTTATCTTTACAAGGTCGATCTCAGAACTTTGTTCAGTTTGTCTCGGTGACGGATAATGGAAGGAAGGGCAGGCAACTGGTCGACTTCATTTAAATAAACAAATAAAACATAAGATAAACTCTCAGGAATAGATAAATAATAACAAAAAAATTGTAAAGTGGAGAAAGCGAGAGCGCGCGAATGCACTCAAGCAAACAAAAACACCACAGCACGATGCGTATTTTTTTTTTAAATTGACAAAATAAATCAAAAATAAATCAAAAATAATAATAAGTGGAAAAGGCGAGAGTGCGCGAGCACACAGGAGCAAAGACAAGCAGCGCAGCTTGATGCGTAGTAAAAAAATAATAAATAGACAACTGGTCGACCTTATTAGAAATAAAAACCCAAAAGATTAGATAGACAAACAAACAAACACATAAATGTCGAGAGAAGGGCAGTGCGCGCAGGAGCAAAGGTAAACAGCAGACAGACCTGAATCCTTATATTTACAAGGTCGACCTCAGAAATTTGTTCAGTTTGTCTCGGTGACGGATAATGGAAGGAAGGGCAGGCAACTGGTCGACTTCATTTAAATAAACAAATAAAAAATAAGATAAACTCTCAGGAATAGATAAATAATAACAAAAAACTGTAAAGTGGAGAAAACGAGAGCGCGCGAATGCACTCAAGCAAACACAAACAGTACAGCACGATGCGTATTTTTTTTAAATTGACAAAATAAATCAAAAATAAATCAAAAATAAAAATAAGTGGAAAAGGCGAGAGTGCGCGAGCACACAGGAGCAAAGACAAGCAGCGCAGCTTGATGCGTAGTAAAAAAAAATAATAAATAGACAACTGGTCGACCTCATTAGAAATAAAAACCCAAAAGATTAGATAGACAAACAAACAAACACATAAATGTGGAGAGAATGGCAGTGCGCGCAGGAGCAAAGGTAAACAGCAGACAGACCTGAATCCTTATCTTTACAAGGTCGACCTCAGAAATTTGTTCAGTTTGTCTCGGTGACGGATAATGGAAGGAAGTGCAGGCAACTGCTCGACTTCATTTAAATAAACAAATAAAAAATAAGATAAACTCTCAGGAATAGATAAATAATAACAAAAAAATTGTAAAGTGGAGAAAGCGAGAGCGCGCGAATGCACTCAAGCAAACACAAACAGCACAGCACGATGCGTATTTTTTTTTAAAATTGACAAAATAAATCAAAAATAAATCAAAAATAAAAATAAGTGGAAAAGGCGAGAGTGCGCGAGCACACAGGAGCAAAAAGAAGCAGCGCAGCTTGATGCGTAGTAAAAAAAATAATAAATAGACAACTGGTCGACCTCATTAGAAATAAAAACCCAAAAGATTAGATAGACAAACAAACGAACACTTAAATGTGGACAGAAGGTCAGTGCGCGCAGGAGCAAAGGTAAACAGCAGACAGACCTGAATCCTTATCTTTACAAGGTCGACCTCAGAACTTTGTTCAGTTTGTCTCGGTGACGGATAATGGAAGGAAGGGCAGGCAACTGGTCGACTTCATTTAAATAAACAAATAAAAAATAAGGTAAACTCTCAGGAATAGATAAATAATAACAAAAAAATTGTAAAGTGGAGAAAGCGAGAGCGCGCGAATGCACTCAAACAAACACAAACAGCACATCAGGATGCGTATTTTTTTAAAAATTGACAAAATAAATCAAAAATAAATCAAAAATAAAAATAAGTGCAAAAGGCGAGAGTGCGCGAGCACACAGGAGCAAAGACAAGCAGCGCAGCTTGATGCGTAGTAAAAAAAAATAATAAATAGACAACTGGTCGACCTCATTAGAAATAAAAACCCAAAAGATTAGATAGACAAACAAACAAACACTTAAATGTGGACAGAAGGTCAGTGCACGCAGGAGCAAAGGAAAACAGCAGACAGACCTGAATCCTTATCTTTACAAGGTCGACCTCAGAACTTTGTTCAGTTTGTCTCGGTGACGGATAATGGAAGGAAGGGCAGGCAACTGGTCGACTTCATTTAAATAAACAAATAAAAAATAAGATAAACTCTCAGGAATAGATAAATAATAACAAAAAAATTGTAAAGTGGACAAAGCGAGAGCGCGCGAATGCACTCAAACAAACACAAACAGCACATCAGGATGCGTATTTTTTTAAAAATTGACAAAATAAATCAAAAATAAATCAAAAATAAAAATAAGTGGAAAAGGCGAGAGTGCGCGAGCACACAGGAGCAAAGACAAGCAGCGCAGCTTGATGCGTAGTAAAAAAAATAATAAATAGACAACTGGTCGACCTCATTAGAAATAAAAACCCAAAAGATTAGATAGACAAACAAACAAACACATAAATGTGGAGAGAAGGGCAGTGGGCGCAGGAGCAAAGGTAAACAGCAGACAGACCTGAATCCTTATCTTTACAAGGTCGATCTCAGAACTTTGTTCAGTTTGTCTCGGTGACGGATAATGGAAGGAAGGGCAGGCAACTGGTCGACTTCATTTAAATAAACAAATAAAACATAAGATAAACTCTCAGGAATAGATAAATAATAACAAAAAAATTGTAAAGTGGAGAAAGCGAGAGCGTGCGAATGCACTCAAGCAAACATAAACAGCACAGCAGGATGCGTATTTTTTTTTAAAATTGACAAAATAAATCAAAAATAAATCAAAAATAAAAATAAGTGGAAAAGGCGAGAGTGCGCGAGCACACAGGAGCAAAAAGAAGCAGCGCAGCTTGATGCGTAGTAAAAAAAATAATAAATAGACAACTGGTCGACCTCATTAGAAATAAAAACCCCAAAGATTAGATAGACAAACAAACAAACACTTAAATGTGGACAGAAGGTCAGTGCGCGCAGGAGCAAAGGTAAACAGCAGACAGACCTGAATCCTTATCTTTACAAGGTCGACCTCAGAACTTTGTTCAGTTTGTCTCGGTGACGGATAATGGAAGGAAGGGCAGGCAACTGGTCGACTTCATTTAAATAAACAAATAAAAAATAAGATAAACTCTCAGGAATAGATAAATAATAACAAAAAAATTGTAAAGTGGAGAAAGCGAGAGCGCGCGAATGCACTCAAGCAAACAAAAACAGCACAGCACGATGCGTATTTTTTTTTAAAATTGACAAAATAAATCAAAAATAAATCAAAAATAAAAATAAGTGGAAAAGGCGAGAGTGCGCGAGCACACAGGAGCAAAGACAAGCAGCGCAGCTTGATGCGTAGTAAAAAAATAATAAATAGACAACTGGTCGACCTCATTAGAAATAAAAACCCAAAAGATTAGATAGACAAACAAACAAACACATAAATGTGGAGAGAAGGGCAGTGCGCGCAGGAGCAAAGGTAAAGAGCAGACAGACCTGAATCCTTATCTTTACAAGGTCGACCTCAGAAATTTGTTCAGTTTGTCTCGGTGACGGATAATGGAAGGAAGTGCAGGCAACTGCTCGACTTCACTTAAATAAACAAATAAAAAATAAGATAAACTCTCAGGAATAGATAAATAATAACAAAAAAATTGTAAAGTGGAGAAAGCGAGAGCGTGCGAATGCACTCAAACAAACACAAACAGCACAGCAGGATGCGTATTTTTTAAAAAATTGACAAAATAAATCAAAAATAAATCAAAAATAAAAATAAGTGGAAAAGGCGAGAGTGCGTGAGCACACAGGAGCAAAGACAAGCAGCGCAGCTTGATGCGTAGTAAAAAAAATAATAAATAGACAACTGGTCGACCTCATTAGAAATAAAAACCCAAAAGATTAGATAGACAAACAAACAAACACATAAATGTGGAGAGAAGGGCAGTGCGCGCAGGAGCAAAGGTAAACAGCAGACAGACCTGAATCCTTATCTTTACAAGGTCGACCTCAGAAATTTGTTCAGTTTGTCTCGGTGACGGATAATGGAAGGAAGTGCAGGCAACTGCTCGACTTCATTTAAATAAACAAATAAAAAATAAGATAAACTCTCAGGAATAGATAAATAATAACAAAAAAATTGTAAAGTGGAGAAAGCGAGAGCGCGCGAATGCACTCAAGCAAACACCAACAGCACAGCACGATGCGTATTTTTTTTTAAATTGACAAAATAAATCAAAAATAAATCAAAAATAAAAATAAGTGGAAAAGGCGAGAGTGCGCGAGCACACAGGAGCCAAAAGAAGCAGCGCAGCTTGATGCGTAGTAAAAAAAAATAATAAATAGACAACTGGTCGACCTCATTAGAAATAAAAACCCAAAAGATTAGATAGACAAACAAACAAACACATAAATGTGGAGAGAAGGGCAGTGGGCGCAGGAGCAAAGGTAAACAGCAGACAGACCTGAATCCGTATCTTTACAAGGTCGATCTCAGAACTTTGTTCAGTTTGTCTCGGTGACGGATAATGGAAGGAAGGGCAGGCAACTGGTCGACTTCATTTAAATAAACAAATAAAACATAAGATAAACTCTCAGGAATAGATAAATAATAACAAAAAAATTGTAAAGTGGAGAAAGCGAGAGCGCGCGAATGTACTCAAGCAAACAAAAACACCACAGCACGATGCGTATTTTTTTTTAAATTGACAAAATAAATCAAAAATAAATCAAAAATAAAAATAAGTGGAAAAGGCGAGAGTGCGCGAGCACACAGGAGCAAAGACAAGCAGCGCAGCTTGATGCGTAGTAAAAAAATAATAAATAGACAACTGGTCGACCTCATTAGAAATAAAAACCCAAAAGATTAGATAGACAAACAAACAAACACATAAATGTGGAGAGAAGGGCAGTGCGCGCAGGAGCAAAGGTAAACAGCAGACAGACCTGAATCCTTATCTTTACAAGGTCGACCTCAGTAATTTGTTCAGTTTGTCTTGGTGACGGATAATGGAAGGAAGTGCAGGCAACTGCTCGACTTCATTTAAATAAACAAATAAAAAATAAGATAAACTCTCAGGAATAGATAAATAATAACAAAAAAATTGTAAAGTGGAGAAAGCGAGAGCGCGCGAATGCCCTCAAACAAACACAAACAGCACAGCAGGATGCGTATTTTTTTAAAAATTGACAAAATAAATCAAAAATAAATCAAAAATAAAAATAAGTGGAAAAGGCGAGAGTGCGTGAGCACACAGGAGCAAAGACAAGCAGCGCAGCTTGATGCGTAGTAAAAAAAATAATAAATAGACAACTGGTCGACCTCATTAGAAATAAAAACCCAAAAGATTAGATAGACAAACAAACAAACACATAAATGTGGAGAGAAGGGCAGTGCGCGCAGGAGCAAAGGTAAATAGCAGACAGACCTGAATCCTTATCTTTACAAGGTCGACCTAAGAAATTTGTTCAGTTTGTCTCGGTGACGGATAATGGAAGGAAGTGCAGGCAACTGCTCGACTTCATTTAAATAAACAAATAAAAAATAAGATAAACTCTCAGGATAGATAAATAATACCAAAAAATTGTAAAGTGGAGAAAGCGAGAGCGCGCGAATGCACTCAAGCAAACACAAACAGCACAGCACGATGCGTATTTTTTTTTAAAATTGACAAAATAAATCAAAAATAAATCAAAAATAAAAATAAGTGGAAAAGGCGAGAGTGCGCGAGCACACAGGAGCAAAAAGAAGCAGCGCTGCTTGATGCGTAGTAAAAAAAAATAATAAATAGACAACTGGTCGACCTCATTAGAAATAAAAACCCAAAAGATTAGATAGACAAACAAACAAACACTTAAATGTGGACAGAAGGTCAGTGCGCGCAGGAGCAAAGGAAAACAGCAGACAGACCTGAATCCTTATCTTTACAAGGTCGACCTCAGAACTTTGTTCAGTTTGTCTCGGTGACGGATAATGGAAGGAAGGGCAGGCAACTGGTCGACTTCATTTAAATAAACAAATAAAAAATAAGATAAACTCTCAGGAATAGATAAATAATAACAAAAAATTGTAAAGTGGAGAAAGCGAGAGCGCGCGAATGCACTCAAGCAAACACCAACAGCACAGCACGATGCGTATTTTTTTTTAAATTGACAAAATAAATCAAAAATAAATCAAAAATAAAAATAAGTGGAAAAGGCGAGAGTGCGCGAGCACACAGGAGCCAAAAGAAGCAGCGCAGCTTGATGCGTAGTAAAAAAAAATAATAAATAGACAACTGGTCGACCTCATTAGAAATAAAAACCCAAAAGATTAGATAGACAAACAAACAAACACATAAATGTGGAGAGAAGGGCAGTGGGCGCAGGAGCAAAGGTAAACAGCAGACAGACCTGAATCCTTATCTTTACAAGGTCGATCTCAGAACTTTGTTCAGTTTGTCTCGGTGACGGATAATGGAAGGAAGGCAGGCAACTGGTCGACTTCATTTAAATAAACAATAAAACATAAGATAAACTCTCAGGAATAGATAAATAATAACAAAAAAATTGTAAAGTGGAGAAAGCGAGAGCGCGCGAATGTACTCAAGCAAACAAAAACACCACAGCACGATGCGTATTTTTTTTTAAATTGACAAAATAAATCAAAAATAAATCAAAAATAAAAATAAGTGGAAAAGGCGAGAGTGCGCGAGCACACAGGAGCAAAGACAAGCAGCGCAGCTTGATGCGTAGTAAAAAAATAATAAATAGACAACTGGTCGACCTCATTAGAAATAAAAACCCAAAAGATTAGATAGACAAACAAACAAACACATAATGTGGAGAGAAGGGCAGTGCGCGCAGGAGCAAAGGTAAACAGCAGACAGACCTGAATCCTTATCTTTACAAGGTCGACCTCAGAAATTTGTTCAGTTTGTCTTGGTGACGGATAATGGAAGGAAGTGCAGGCAAATGCTCGACTTCATTTAAATAAACAAATAAAAAATAAGATAAACTCTCAGGAATAGATAAATAATAACAAAAAAATTGTAAAGTGGAGAAAGCGAGAGCGCGCGAATGCACTCAAACAAACACAAACAGCACAGCAGGATGCGTATTTTTTTAAAAATTGACAAAATAAATCAAAAATAAATCAAAAATAAAAATAAGTGGAAAAGGCGAGAGTGCGTGAGCACACAGGAGCAAAGACAAGCAGCGCAGCTTGATGCGTAGTAAAAAAAATAATAAATAGACAACTGGTCGACCTCATTAGAAATAAAAACCCAAAAGATTAGATAGACAAACAAACAAACACATAAATGTGGAGAGAAGGGCAGTGCGCGCAGGAGCAAAGGTAAATAGCAGACAGACCTGAATCCCTTATCTTTACAAGGTCGACCTAAGAAATTTGTTCAGTTTGTCTCGGTGACGGATAATGGAAGGAAGTGCAGGCAACTGCTCGACTTCATTTAAATAAACAATAAAAAATAAGATAAACTCTCAGGAATAGATAAATAATACCAAAAAAATTGTAAAGTGGAGAAAGCGAGAGCGCGCGAATGCACTCAAGCAAACACAAACAGCACAGCACGATGCGTATTTTTTTTTTTAAATTGACAAAATAAATCAAAAATAAATCAAAAATAAAAATAAGTGGAAAAGGCGAGAGTGCGCGAGCACACAGGAGCAAAAAGAAGCAGCGCTGCTTGATGCGTAGTAAAAAAAATAATAAATAGACAACTGGTCGACCTCATTAGAAATAAAAACCCAAAAGATTAGATAGACAAACAAACAAACAGTTAAATGTGGACAGAAGGTCAGTGCGCGCAGGAGCAAAGGAAAACAGCAGACAGACCTGAATCCTTATCTTTACAA
This sequence comes from Perognathus longimembris pacificus, assembly GCF_023159225.1. Classification (NCBI taxonomy): domain Eukaryota; kingdom Metazoa; phylum Chordata; class Mammalia; order Rodentia; family Heteromyidae; genus Perognathus; species Perognathus longimembris. The sequence goes on along the minus strand of NW_025958490.1, from coordinate 1,213 downwards.
GGTCGACCTCAGAACTTTGTTCAGTTTGTCTCGGTGACGGATAATGGAAGGAAGGGCAGGCAACTGGTCGACTTCATTTAAATAAACAAATAAAAAATAAGATAAACTCTCAGGAATAGATAAATAATAACAAAAAAATTGTAAAGTGGAGAAAGCGAGAGCGCGCGAATGCACTCAAGCAAACACCAACAGCACAGCACGATGCGTATTTTTTTTTTAAATTGACAAAATAAATCAAAAATAAATCAAAAATAAAAATAAGTGGAAAAGGCGAGAGTGCGCGAGCACACAGGAGCCAAAAGAAGCAGCGCAGCTTGATGCGTAGTAAAAAAAATAATAAATAGACAACTGGTCGACCTCATTAGAAATAAAAACCCAAAGATTAGATAGACAAACAAACAAACACATAAATGTGGAGAGAAGGGCAGTGGGCGCAGGAGCAAAGGTAAACAGCAGACAGACCTGAATCCTTATCTTTACAAGGTCGATCTCAGAACTTTGTTCAGTTTGTCTCGGTGACGGATAATGGAAGGAAGGGCAGGCAACTGGTCGACTTCATTTAAATAAACAAATAAAACATAAGATAAACTCTCAGGAATAGATAAATAATAACAAAAAAATTGTAAAGTGGAGAAAGCGAGAGCGCGCGAATGTACTCAAGCAAACAAAAACACCACAGCACGATGCGTATTTTTTTTTAAATTGACAAAATAAATCAAAAATAAATCAAAAATAAAAATAAGTGGAAAAGGCGAGAGTGCGCGAGCACACAGGAGCAAAGACAAGCAGCGCAGCTTGATGCGTAGTAAAAAAATAATAAATAGACAACTGGTCGACCTCATTAGAAATAAAAACCCAAAAGATTAGATAGACAAACAAACAAACACATAAATGTGGAGAAAAGGGCAGTGCGCGCAGGAGCAAAGGTAAACAGCAGACAGACCTGAATCCTTATCTTTACAAGGTCGACCTCAGAAATTTGTTCAGTTTGTCTTGGTGACGGATAATGGAAGGAAGTCCAGGCAACTGCTCGACTTCATTTAAATAAACAAATAAAAAATAAGATAAACTCTCAGGAATAGATAAATAATAACAAAAAAATTGTAAAGTGGAGAAAGCGAGAGCGCGCGAATGCACTCAAACAAACACAAACAGCACAGCAGGATGCGTATTTTTTTAAAAATTGACAAAATAAATCAAAAATAAATCAAAA